>NC_081407.1:610094470-610384470 GCF_030272615.1 Cryptomeria japonica
TCGTCTCCTACTTAGAGCATCTGCGACCACATTCTCCTTTCCTTTGATGTAATGAACATCAAAATCATACTCACAAAGGAACTCCATCCATCTCCTCTGACGTGCATTAAGGTTAGGCTGGGTGAAGATATAGTGCAAACTCTGATGGTCTGAATGAAGCTCGAAGTGATGACCTAAAAGGAAGTGTCTCCACCTCACAAGTGCATGTACAACTGCTGCAAGCTCTAGGTCGTGCGTAGGGTAGTTAAGCTCGTGAGTCTTAAGTTTCCTAGACTCGTATGCTATAACCCTACCCTCCTGCATAAGAACTGCTCCCAATCCATCTAAGGAAGCATCCGTGCATACCATGAAGTCGGCCGTGGGGTCTGGCACAATAAGGATAGGTGCACTAGTGAGGGCCCTCTTTAGATCCTGAAAAGCCCTCTCACACTTCTCTGTCCACTCGAATTTCTTCCCTTTTCGCTGGAGGGATGTGATGGGGTGTGCAACTCTGGAAAATCCCTCCACAAAACGTCTATAGTATCCTGCTAAACCCATGAAGCTTCTGACCTCTATCACACTAGTAGGTGCCGGCCAATCCATGATGGCTCTAATCTTTGATGGGTCAACTAAGATCCCATCACCGGATATAACATGCCCTAGGTACTTGACCTCTGATCTAAAGAAAGCACACTTCGGCAAACTGCCGAACAACTGGTTGTCCCTCAAACACTGTAAAACCTGTCTCAAATGCTCCTCATGCTCCTGCTCATTTCGGGAATAGATCAATATGTCATCGAGGAACACTATCACAAATCGATCAAGGAAGGTGCGGAATACCCCATTCATGAGACTCATGAATACAGCTGGAGCATTCGTAAGACCGAATGGGACCACAGTGAACTCATAGTGGCCATACCTGGTGCGAAACGCGGTCTTGTGGATATCACTTTCCACAATTCTCAACTGATGATATCCTGACTTCAGGTCTATTTTGGAAAACACTTTGGCACCCTGAAGCTGATCAAACAAATCATCGATCCTCGGTAAAGGATAGCGGTTCTTGATGGTTACTTTATTCAGTTGCCTGTAATCCATGCATAACCGAAGGGATCCGTCTTTCTTCTTCACGAAGATGACTGGTGCGCCCCAAGGGGAGACGCTAGGACGGATGTGACCCTTCTCTAAGAGTTCCTCTAGTTGCATCTTGAGCTCATTAAGCTCATGAGTGGTCATCCTATAAGGTGCTCTCGAAACTGGCTCGGCTCCTGGTACCAAATCTATGTGGAAGTCAATCTCCCTGCTGGGCGGCATACCAGGTAGCTCATCGGGAAACACATCTGCAAATGCCTCAAGGATGGGGTGATCATCTATGGATGGCTCCTTCTCATTTTCTTCCTCTCGGTCACTGATTGTGATAGCAAACAACTGGCATCCCTTCCGCATGCTCCGCTTAAGCTGCATAGCGGATATCATACGAAGAGACACGGGTCTCTGAATCCCAGTGATTACTATGGGAGCACCATGATCATCCTCACACTTGACCTTTTTCAAGCGACAATCCATCTTGGCTCTGTGGGTGTAAAGCCAATCCATGCCAAGTACGATGCCATAAGATCCGAGTGGTGTAACTCTAAGGTCTACTAAGGTGGTGGTATTACCAATCTGGAGCGGACATCCCCTAACCTCTGAATCCACTGACACTCTAGCCCCTGAAGCTAACTCCACTTCCCAGCTGACACTTTGCCTTACTGCCACTAGCCCGCAATGCTCCACAACCAATGGAGATATAAAGGAGTCAGTCGCTCCTGAGTCAAATAATATAGAAATACTACTACCTCTGACCTTACCTGCAGCCTCGATCACTGTGGCCTGGTGCTCTGCCTGGCGGTTATCAACCGCTGCGAAGACTCTATGGGACTTGCCCATGTCCCCAACTGTAGGCTCTGATGTTGCCATCCTCTGATTCCCTGTCATCTGTCCTTGTGGACACTCTCTCGCCATGTGCCCCATGGCTCCACACGTGAAGCAAGCACCGCGTGCCTGAAACTGTGCGCCCTGAGGCCTAGTAAAAGGATGCCCACCTGTCCAGCTAGAACCACTGTACCCACCCCTGGAGGACTGCTGAGCCCGTGCCGGGGGTGTGTATGTACCCTGTACTCTCTGGTCACGCCTAGGACCCTGTGACTGCCACTGTTTGGGCCTGGAGCCCTACTGTCCCTGAGGTGGCCTATGTCTCTGACTCTGCTGTGACTGCTGTGGAGGAGGGGGTTTATGGGACCCCGAAACATTTATGTGGTTGCCTTTCCAATGGGGTTTCTGAAACCCGAAAGGCTGGGGAGCTGGGTTTCGGTTCTGGAACCAATCCCTCGTGTCCTGTGGCCTGATCTGAATCTCCTCGGCTATAAGGGCCTTCTCTACGGCAACCCGAAGGCTCCCTGGAGCGGCCATCCTCACTGGTCCTGCTATCCCAGCATTAAGCCCCCTAACAAATCGGTTGACGAGTAGCTTCTCGTCCTTCAGGTAATCTACATAAGGTAGGAGCTCAATAAACTTACTCTCGTACTGGGTCACTGTGAGACCCTTCTGCTGGAGGTCATGGAACTCATCGATCCTACGCTGCCGGAAGTGCTCTGACAAGTACCTCTCTCTGAACCTCTCTGTGAAGATTTCCCATGTGATGGTATCTGCAGTGAGTCCGCACTTGAATTCCTCTTGCTTCCACCATGTGGAGGCTGTCGATCTCAGAAGGTGGACTGCAACGCGTGCCTTCAGATTGCTTTCATAAAATCGCAATGCGAAGCACCGATCTAGGCTTAAAAGCCATGCCTCAGCCTCTACTCCATCAGTAGTGCCTCCAAAAGATGGCGGCTGGAGGCGTAAAACCTCTCTAATCAGGTCTCCTGGTTCCTGACGTGCTCTCTCAAAGTACATAGGTGCTGCTACTGGAGGGGGTTCGGGCAGGTGAACGGACTCCGGTTCATGCTCTGCCTCACCCTCTACGGAATTAGGAGGTGGACTCCTACTCCGTTCCCTATCCACTGATCTATGACTCCCTGAGTTCTGATTGTCTGCATGACGGTCCACTGCTGGAAGCCTATCCTGCACGATCCCAATCAAGTTCTGAAGAGCTAGCAAGATGTCTCGGTTAGGGTCAACCGGTGGTTCGGGAGGTGCTTCCGGGTTCCCTTCTGGAACCGGTTCCTCCCTAGCAACATCCTCGCGTGCCATACGTGTACGCCTAGGACCCCTTCCGCGCTTGCGAGCTTGTCGCGTAGTCGGAGGCATCCTATGAGGAAACAAAAATAAAATAAATAAACAATTAATTTAAATAATTCAATTTTCATATATTTATATTTTTATTTTCCGTTTAAGAAAATATTTGATTAATTTAGATAATTAAAGCGAAATGTAATGGAGAAAGGTTCCTAGTGTTGGAAACCTTGCTTTGATACCAAAATGTCGTGCCCAACACTTTAGGGCACAAAAAAACGGAACAACAAATTTTTTTTGACGTCATGAACTCGCTATAAATCCTAATACATAACGACTGTATTTAAAGTTTTGTCTTATCTAGGATGTAATTAAACTTACTTACTAAGGTTAAGTTAAATAACCAACTCGAGCGAGTGACTTGATTGGTGTAGATTAATCTGCATTGCCGATTAGTTAGCTAGCTCAATTACCTAAGACAAATTGCCGCTAATTAAATCAAGGGAAAATTGGCTATCTTGACGTATTAAATCATTCCAGGTCATATAATGATATTGCTAATGATTGTTTGATACTTTTATAAAATTTATTATACACATCCACCCGATGAGGGTTTCGAATTTCTACAATGTCATTTGCCCACTAAAACCGACAATGAGCTAAGGCCAATTCTGATTTTCCCTAAGCCCCTTGATTTTGTCAATTAATTTTCAATCCGACCAAAAATCGATCTCAAGGGCTTAAGGTTCCTAAATTTACAAATTCCTTCTTTCAAATTTTCCTATCATCCAATTACATGGGGGGGGTAAGTCCATTGATTAATTAAATATATTGCTGGATTAAACGTATAGTTTATCCAACTATAATAGTCCTATATTATTAACCCCCTTGAATCAATTGAAATTTAAATTTCTACGGAATGGGAACTTATAATTGTTCAATTATTAAATTAACCCCATATTTATATATATTAAAATCAAAAGTCTAAAATCCCATAATAATTCAATTATTAAAATCAGGGTTTAAATTTCCATAATATTTCAATTATAAACTTAACCCCAAATTATATACTAAAATCTAACTTAAAAATCCCAATTTAAAATTCCTTATATATATATATATATAAAATCACAGTATAAATTCTTATATACTAACCCTCATTGTGAAATTAAAAATCAAATTATAATACACCAATCTAAATCTCTTATATATATATATATATAAATATATATGTATATATAAATATATTCATTTATATATATATATATATATATATATATATATATATATATATATATATATAAAATTCTTATAATGCTAACCCTAACCCGAAATTGGGTTAGGGTTGCATTTTTATATATAACACTTGTCTTATTTTATTTTTACCCTTTTATACCCTAACCCGAAATGGGTCAGGGTTTATTAAACCCCTATATTTTATTGCTTATTTTGTTTGAGGGAGAGAGAGATCGCAGGTACGGAGGCGGAGGGTTCCATGTGGGAAGAAGGCGGCGCGGGGCTCTCCCGGTCGCCACTGTGTTTATACACAGTGATGGCGGTTGCCGTCCACTGTGTATAAGCACAGTGGCGGCCGCGGACCGTCCACTGTGCTTACACACAGTGGCGGCACCCTCCGTGCCGTCCACTGTGGGTAAGCACAGTGGCGCGGCCCGAGCACCGCCCACTGTGTTTACACAGAGTGGCTCGGCTGCCGTGCCGTCCACTGTGGGTAAACATAGTGGCGCGGCCTGTGAGCCGTCCACTGTGTTTACACACAGTGGTTCGGCCGGCATTATTATTACTATATTTTTTGTTTTTCATTTAACATTTCGTGGGGCATAGCTTATGTGATGTGTTTATTTTTTAATATCAATGTGTATTTTATTTATATATATATATATATATATATATATATATATATATATATATATATATATATATATATATATATGCACAATATAAGTTATGGATATGAAGATATTTTCTTCTACAGGCACCCACAGAGCATGACTTTAGATTGCAGAATATATATATAGGATAAAAGGGTTTATTCTGCATTACATTTTATATGATTTGTAACAGAGATGCACAGGATTCAGAATACATGTTTTTGTTCCTTTTTAATTTCGTTGTTACAGAGGTATACATATACAGGAAATCTTATATATATATATTTTCTATATATATAGGTATATATTTTCAATATATATACTTATATACATATAGAAATATATATATGACTAAATGTTGAAGTAATAGGGTTAAAAACCCTTATATCGTTTTGAGATTTTAAACATCTACATTCTGTTTTTAGTCTTCTTTCAGCATTTAGAATAGGTCTGTTTTCCTCTCCCTTTTATTTAACTATCTACAGAAATAAAACAATTCTGGTTCCCCTCTTTTTTTTTTAACAGTCATAAAAGTTACAGAATTTAAACTATGCAAGTAAATAATAACCCTACTGCATTTCTTTTTCTTTTCCTTACTAATGCAGTAAATAAACTAGTGAATAGTAAATAAGGAATTCTAGTGCATTTTTCTTTTTCTGTTTCTTTCCTTTAATATTGCAGTAAATAACAAGAGAATAGACTAGATTTAGAATGTAGACTATAGCAAACACTATAGACATCAAAACATAAAATGAAATTTACATTGTTTTTCCAGAATGATAGTTACAATAACCCAAATAAGAAAATGGGTAGGAAATCTAAATAGTCATCTTTCTCTAATTTTTACACAGAAAATAAAAATTACATTTATTTAAATAGAAACAGAATCATTTTAAGCCCTATATTTACATATGCACTTTCTCTTCCTTTTTCTTTTTGCTACAAATCATAAGGTTACATTTCTTTCTTCTTTTCTGCATTTAAATAAAAATCAGAAATCTGAAATAGAAGTCTGCAACACAAAATCTGCAACTGCTAGTCTTTTTCCCCAAGCCACCTGCAAGTAAAGTTTTAGGACTGTGACCATGGGATGCTCACCTCCCAGCCTAGGCTTACCAGAAGCCACCCCCGAGCTAGGAGAACCAAGACCTAGACGGGTTACAATCAGGCAATACAACACAACAATAGGGAAAACACACAACACATACACTTTCCCATCCCAAGCTACACTATCACCACATTTGTGGAGATCAATCTATGGGTGGAAGTGGACCAAGTACCATTGGGGAGACTGCAGCCAAAAAAAATATATATCACAAGCCACCTCATGGCAACACAAAATACTCAATCAGAATTCATCACAACCACCTTATGCCCCCCAAAGGCTCAAAGCCATTTCTCTCCCCTTATGACCCCCAAATGCATACACAAGGCTATGCAACAAGGGTCACAAAGGACACCCTTGAGATCACTCTCCTTAAGGAGAGCCTCTCACCCAAGGCTGTCATGCTTCTTCCACCCCAAGATCATCCTACTCTCCCAAGAGTAGGAGATCTTGGACACTCCCAAAACAAAAACACAAAACAGAAAAACATAGAAATAAAACTACACATTATTTTCTTCAACAACAATTTACATACACACTTTCTTTACAAGCAAATCTTTCCTTCAACAAAACAACATAACTAACATAAACAACATAAACAAGAGGAGATAACAACCAACCTTATTCTGCCAATAGGTATGCTAAATTTAGTTGGAGATGAGCTGCCCAATCCACACAACTTCCTGCAATCCTTGGCCTCCAAATTCCTCTAATTCCTAAAACTGATTTTTTTTCCTTCCAAGTTTTTCCAAAAATCTCCAAGAATGGAGAGTGGGTGATTGGCTCACTAAGCTTCCATTCTTAGCCTAAGAAGGCCTCTCTCACTCCTTCCAACCTCTTGGATAGAGTGAGTGATCTCCCATTGGGTTGGTCTTCCCTAGGTCTTACACACTCCCTAACCTAGGTGCCTAGAGAAGGGAAATGGAATGGGGAAGAGGGATTACTATCTCCAAGAAGGTTCTCCTTCCAAGGATGGCACTCCTACAGATGGAATTCGTCCATCTTGGGAAAACCACGTTTTTGGGTGGTTAAACAAGTCCTAAGGGAGAGACACATGGCCAATTTTGGCCTTCACCCATAGGTACCCCATGAGGCCTAATAGAACAGCTCTAAAATTGACTCTAGGAGTTGATTTGACCTCCAGAAAGTCCACCTGAAGTTAACCTACGGGTCAACTCTGAGTTGACCTCCCTTGTGGCTCTCTAACCTAGATCTCTTGGTTCCTTCAAGGATTATTAGGGGATATAACATTTAATCAAAAATAAAACTCTTAAAAAGGTGACATAACAAATTGCCAACACCACATACTACATAGGTGTCAAGTGACACTACAAAATAATTCCACATCACAATAAACACATGGCAATTGTCCCTTAAACAATTTAAATAATCCAATAAATACAAATTACACTCATGCAACATTTTACATTTACGAATAAAATACAGTACATACGGGGTGTTGTCTCTCCAAATAGACAACCCCTGGTTTTACTAACGCACATTGGCCTAGGCTTGATTCTCCCTAATATTTCCATGGTCACATGGATATTTTCATGCACATCTCAATTTAAACATTAGTACTTCCCAAATAGCCTCATATAATATATAAAATCACATAATCAGAATACAATACATTCATTCTACAAAGACTTGACATTATGAAATATAATTTGTCACAATTCAAAGCAATTTCCTCATAATCCTCAAAATTTGATCCATCTACAATATATGCAAACATTTTCCAAACATTATATCAAATCCTGAAATTCAGATAATAACCTGCATCATCACAACATTACCCTAATCTAGAATCATATAATATTCTATAATCCACAAGGCATAGAAATGAAGCATCCACATATATCAATGTTACCAAAATCGCGGAATCATGAAAAGTTCTATATCCATAGTGTGTCCAAACTAGTATCCAAAATAGTTCCAAAATGAAAATAACTGAAGAGATAGGATGGGTTGGGGTAGGGCCTCACACATTTTTTTTCAAAACATGAAGTATGCATACTACAAATTTTGTTTCCTTTGAATGGTGATTGTTTCACCTTATAAGGAACATAATTATTTCATGAATACCTTGAGGAATACCTGGAGAAAAAATTGTTGCTGCTATTCACTTCACTTTTGACAAAAGATTTTGAAGAACTCCTCCAAATCTCAAGTTCGTTCTTACAGAGTCACCACCTCCCTAAAGAGGAATTAAATTTAAACCACTGATCTGCACTTTGAAACACTTTTAGATTTCTGGGTCATACCACACAATAGAGTCACATAATATTTTTTTTTAAATTGCAAAGCAACAAGACTTTCCAGGATACACACTTTCAAATCTAAAAATGACTTTCAGATTTCTAAACTTCAAAGACTCTTCCCCAAATGACTTTGGCCAGACTCATGGGTTTGACTACAATCAACAAGGTGACTACAACTTTTCTCAACCTTACTGAATAATGCAATTACAAAACACTATTACTAACCAACAGAGTCATCATTTTTGTTGTTCACCAAATCTGGTTAACCCAAGTTCACCTGCAATCCTTCTATGAAATGACCAATTTCAATCTATGGAACACATCAGGACTTGGACAACATAGCATAGGACCCTAATTGATCCTCCTGCACATCAAGTTCTGCTAAACCTAGGGGGGGACACCCTGTTGATGCATTAAATACAACAGTTATAAACATATGGCAACATCAAACAATAAGCAGATAGATCATTCCACAAACCCAACCAATTAGAAACACACTATAGATTGGCTAAATCTATCTAGATAATAGATGCAACAAGGCTTGGAATGAAAACAACACAACCCCTAAACACAAAGGGAAATAGATTTTCTTTAAATGTATAAATCTGAAAATATCCCTAAATCCTTCAAAGACCAGTGCCTTATTCATTGGGCATGGAGTCACGCACAGAATCGTAAATGCAAATCTTAGCTACAAATTTGTTTTCCTTACAAGATATTCCTACATCAATACCTTATACTAATGCATTATTGAATTCCTTCACAAAATCATCAAATCTTGGATACATATTCCATTATTTATGACTAATTACAAAATTTAAAACCTTCATTGAAGGATACCTTCAAACAGTCATAACAATCTCCTAGAGATGACTAATTCCAATCCTCCTTGAGGATTCAATTTATAACAATGAAATACATGCCTAGAGACAATATTTTGTGAAATTTACTCATTCCTGACACAAGTAAGAATTACAACAAGAAAAACATCTCCAATACTACAATGTAACCTCTATACCCTGAAAAGATCCATAGAATTTAATAAACTTCGGTCAAGAAATTTAGAACCGGAAGCCATGAAATCTGGAACACTTCCTCCAAAAATATGGAACCCTTACAATTGAGAAGAAATGAGAATAAAAATAGGAGGGAAAAAGATTAGGTTTGCATAACACATTGCCAAGTGTCCCTTTTCTCCAACTGAATATTTTTCTTTCTCCTTCCCATGGAAAATGCTCTGAAAATATCTCATATTTGTTAAAACTAACTGCATGAATGGATTCCTTGTTTTGAGAGCTTTCCGGTGAAATACAATATTTGCCATTTCAGTGAAAAAATAACCCTTGGGCGAATTAATCTTTTGTGCACCTTTGTCATTTAAATTTTTGCATTTTCTCTATATTCAAGACTATGCAATTAACTTTGATTTTTCACCATTTTAATCCTAACACCTTGCCATGTGGTGACCTACGATTCGCTAATGGGGTCCACTTTTTGCCACCTCACTCATCTGCCACTTGTCTGCCTCGTCACCACCATTGGACTGCGACTTGTCGATGCCACCTTAGTGGGACCCGCAAGTTCACCTGCCACTGGACCTGCCACATCACCTTTTTCCATTTTGTGATGGTTAATGGGTGAGCAACTTCGGATAGCGAAACAATTCCGACCGTCGGATCTCTTCAACTTGCATGATCTTTAACATTACGCCATTTTGTGAAGGCTATATTTCGAGCATCTTTGGCTTGCGAAACAACGCCAGTCGTCCGATCCAGATGAATCTGCTCACTCGTTAATCTATTCTTTCTCTGCAAAACCTACCTACCTTGGGATCCTTGAATACATGGGGTCCAACTGGTCACCAACAGTCTCTTCAATCGCCTCGGGATTCACTTTGACACTATAGTATATTGGAGCTTTACTTTTAAATATTAAAATATTCCTCCGCCCAGTCAATGTGGGATAAATATTTATGCCTAGGACTGTACTTTCTGAAGAGTTTCTGAGTGTTTTAATGGCTTTACACATGCTAATTCAATTTATTGAAGGTTTTTGTTGGTTTCTACCACATGGGGAAGGGGATGTTTTAGGCTTTTTGCCTGCTACTTGCATTTGCTTTAAAAAAATTAAAACCTCCTTTTACCATGTTGCTGCTGGAGGATTTGTCTTGGCTTTTACCTGCAAATGGCATTTGCTGAAAACTACCATGGTGCTGCTCAAATGTGGGAGGGGGTTTGTTTTCAATGTTTCCATTGCCTTTTCCATCACCTGTCATTTGAATTTTTTGAAGGCTTATAATGGATCTTCAACCTAAATACCATGCAGAGGGGGAGGAAGCAAGGTTGGGCTTTATGCCTACACTTTGCATTTGTTTTAGAGATTTTACAACCCTTTCACAGCAACAGCATATGTGCCACAACAGGGATGAGATGTATTTCTTTTAAAACATGCCAATGACATTTGCTGAGTTTTTTGTTTGGAATTTTTCTACAGCCTATTAAACCAACCATCACATGGACGGGAAGATGCTCTATAGCTGCCATTGCATAAAGTTTATTGCCTTTTACCATGTTGCCTGTTGCTTTTGCTTAAATTTCATTTATTTTAAAAGATTTTATCTATTGAATACTCTCATTTGCTGAAGGTTTAATTGTCTCTTCACCATCTACCATGAATTTGTTGAAAGCTTCTGAGGTCTCGTTTATGCCACATAGGAGAAAGGATTTTGGCTTCATGCTAATTGCATTGCTTAAGTTTTTCAATGTGTTTATCCACTACCCATGGCATTTACTTGGAGTATCATTGTGTTTCTCACATGTGGGAGGATTTGCTGGCAATTGGACTTGCTATCACATTTTCTTTGAAGTTTGTTTAAAACCTTTCCCAACCAAGTACCACGAATAGTAGGGAGGATGCTTCCACACACTAATTAGCATTTGGTGTTGGAGGTTTTAACGCCTCTTATTGTCCAACTGGCGAAGAAATCTTCCTCTGATCTTTATCCAGTCATAAGAATGAAATAAAATCTTCTCTCACCAAATCAAATTACCAATGTGCGTTTGAGCTGGTATTCATATATATTGTTATGCATTAAGACCACTTCACCATAAAATTAATGCATGAGCATGAGCCAGGTCAGGCCCCAAAGTGGGTCCGACTAAAAATAATTTTGTTTTCATGCAGCTGGCCTTCAAAATGCCTCACAACCTTAAACATACCTCTGGAATCGATTGACACCACTTTCTGATCATTAAACCGACTTTCGCAACTTTCGGGCACCTACGCCACAGTTTCACATTTAATCGCAAAGATGTAATTTTCAAATTGGACAAAACACCTTTCTTGACTTTACAAAATTACAGGCGTGTACTCTGATATACAAACATGAACTTTGCCAAGCGATTTTTCAAGATGAATCTCGAGTGAAGAAATATTAATGGTCAAAGATGACCAACTAGCTTTGTCAGCACTATGGACCTGATGAAGTCGATGCACAGGCAAATCATGATGCCTTTCTTAAAAATATCAAATGATCTCCGTAGACCCTCAAATCTAAGGCATTGGTACCTTGAACAATAGATCAAAACTTAGAATACTCAGTTAGACCAAAAGGCTAACTGGGTGCAAATGGTGCGCTCATGAAAATAGCAACTTTAACTGATGTAGCAATGCAAATACGAAACATTGAATAAGGTGGCTCAAGAAACCCTTTTGAAAATTGATCAAACGGATTGGCAGGAGCTTGACATTTGAAACATAACTTGTCTTTTATACCATAAATAGCCCCAAAAAAACATTATGACATGACACTCACTAGGGTATCTTTTACAAATGTGCAAAGCGAGGCTCTGGCTAGCTCTTGAAACAACGATTTTTGCAAACCATACAAACTACAAATGGATTGAGACTGCTAAACTAAGTAAATGGATTCATAAAGACTTGAAATTTTTCACGGAGGCACACTTTTATGCATATAATTCAATCCACTTTCAATTTCACTATGAAAATCAACAGGGCAAAATTTATAGGAGCTCAAAGTAGGCTACTCAATAAAATCTGCATTTGCACCTAAAATGCTCTTTGAGCTCACCCCTTGAAATGGGTACCTGATAAACTGATCCAAACCAAATTCTAAAAGTTGCAGAACACTTCATAGGTCAAATGAAAGGTGTACAATGAGTTTCCAAAGCCTTACCCCTTGATGATTAACTGGCTCCATTTTACCCTCTCTCTAACTAGGCCAATTGAATGAGATTAGGTGGCTTTCTAAAAATGTGAAAGCAAAATTTTGAAATGGGCCTGAAAACTTGACTCAAATTTAATGAGTCCCAACACTTAGAATGGATAAAGTGCAGAATAGGAAGGAGGAGATACTACAAAGAAGAAGAGAAGAAGAAGTGCACCAATAGGGCTTACCGGTTGAGAAGCAGGAGGTGTGAGAAGTAAGAGAAATTGAGTCGGTGTTGCAGAGAAGGTATCTTACTGATAGAGTAAGGTATTTGAAATGGTTGCAAGACATACTTGGAACAAGATGACTACTTTTGTATTTGAAGTTTATTTTAATAATACTGAGTTGTAGCTTGGTGCAGGGGTTGTAGCTCCTTTGGGTTGTAGCCCATAAAGTCAGGGGTTGGTGCTCTAAAATTTGTAATAGTGTTTTCATTGTGAGGTTGGATTGGAGTAGTAGACTCTAGCATAATTTCTCACCAAGGTTTTTCCCATCTTGGGTTTTCCTTGTACATGCTAGTGTTATGAGATGTCTCCTTGTGTGTGATTGCATTTGTGTTGGTTTCCCCACTAACCGGTAAGTCTGTATTGAGTTATATCCATTGAATGGTATGCTCACATAGGATAGCTAAAGGGAAAGATTTTGAACACCACTGATTCAGCCCCTCCCCCTCTCAGTGGTGCATTGTGTCTAACAATTGGTATCAAAGCCTAGGTTCCAAGTTAGATGAGTTTCTTGAGCTTGGGTAGATTCGGGCATAAGGACACAATGGTTTGTTTAGTGTCAGTCTCTACTCCTATATTTGATGGTTCCAACTTTCCTATGTGGAGTTAGAGAATGGAATTCTTACTATCCTCTTTAGGTTTTAATGTATGGATGTCAGTAGTTGAAGGTCTCCCTAGAAAGGTCAGTCTTCCTACTAGATCTATTGAAGAAAGAAGAAACTAGTGCAATGAAGAGGCCATGAAAGCTATATTCAATGGACTCACATGTGACGTCTCCTCATAGATGGACAAATGCACATCAACAAAGAGCTTATGGGAAAGATTGAAGAGGCTCTATGGAAATGAGCCCACTACTATAGAATCAACATGCGAAGGGAATGTGAGAAATGCATCTCATGTTTGTAAGGATGATGAAGAAGGAACCCACCTCTTTGTGGCTCAAGAATCTGAAAGTGGTTGGGTTAACAATTCCCCTCAACAAGATGTGTTTGGAAGTGATGAGGAAGGGGAAGAAGAGGTCAAAGAAGAAGTTGATCTTGAGGGAGAGCTTGTGATTGCACTTGAAGAACTCAGCAGAGTTAGAAGGGAATACAAGCTATTCAAGAATGTTGCTATTATGGAGCATAAATAGCTAACACAATGCCTTGAAGATACTAAGAAATGCTTCTCAAAGTTAAAGTCTCAGGTAGAAAACACAAAGATGTGTTAGTGTGAAGATCTAGCCTCTCAACTAGAAATAAAAGACAAAGAATACCAGAAGCTACTTGGAGAAAAGAAAGTTCTCCAAAATGACCTTGAGAAATGTAAGGAGGAGCTCAAGGTAAGAATCAAAGCTGATGGCAGAAGTGTTGTCTTGGACAAAATGCTGAAGAAGCAAAGGCATGCCAAGGACACTGAAGAATCTGGAAGTGGTGTCGGTGAATGCTCCACCAACAAGAATGTCCCCCTCAATGACATTCTATTTTTCTCCTCAAATGGAGGAAACAATGGCCAAACCTTTCCAGTTAGAAATTTTCCTTGAATAAAGGTTGACCTAACCACAACTGGTGAGGACTTGCAGAGTAGGATGGAGACCAGTGCTATAGAAAGGAAGAACGATGGAGATCCCAAAGGTAAAGAGAAAATGGGAGAAGATAGCTTCACTGGAAGAAGGAAGATAAGGAAGCAGCAAAGAAGACCCTCTACTGGTAGAGGACAAAGAAATGCTACCACCCATAGGGGGAAGCAAGTGTGGGAGAAGAAAAGAGTAGATGGAAGAGTTGCACAAAATGGACAACCAAGGATCCATTCTCTAAGAAGAAGAAATGGAGATGCAAAACTGGTAAGATCTTCTCATGCATGGAAAAATAAATTGGTAAGTCATATGCCATCATTTATTGATTACTACTTTGCATATAATACTTATGGCCATAGGGAAGAAGAATGTAGCAAAATATCTAGAAGGAATGATCTAGGATCTCGTAGAAATCATACTTATGAGAAAAATGCATCTAAGAGTAGGTACATGCATATCCCCTCTCGATTATGAAAATATTATTTGTCATAACTACAATGGATCTGGCCATAGAGAGTTTTAATGCAAGAAGAGGAACCTACAGTCATATGGAGGCCGATAATTTGGCTATGCTCTATAGAAAGGTGATTACAAAGCATATGGAAGTCAGAGACCTACATGGAATGAAAGGGGAAATTTCCTTATAGGAGGAAAAGGTTGACTAGTTTTAGTTGCCTATCATAGTAACATGACCAGAAGGAGATGGTAAAACCTATATGTCAAGAGATCTCCCAAGCATGATATTGGGATGGATGTTGTGTGCTACTATAGCACTACTTCTGGCTGTGATGGAGAATCCAGAAATGGAAAGACCCATCAATAGAAGAAGGAAAGACCTGCTCCCATGCTTGGAGATGAGAATAAGGATGAGACCAAGTAGGTATGGTGGAAGAAGACCATGGACTGGCATTGTGCACTCATTGCATAGTTGATATCTCCCCAGACCTAAAGGAGATGCAGGATCTTTGGAGGAGTAACATACTGAATTTATCATTTACCCCTTCAGTGGAAGATGGCAACATGGAAGAACACATTGTTGCTGGTATGAAGGATGAAAGGAAAGTGATGAGTGTGTGTAGAGGTTATATTAACTACACATCTACAGATTAGTGTTGGATCACCACTGCATGTCTCAATAAGTGAAGGTTAACAATTGGAATCAGGTGTTAACCGATATGTGCAGACTGTTACCAAAATGAATAATAATAGATACTTATAGGTTATGAAAGACAATGAGTTTGGAGATCATTGAATTAGCCTTGGTAGCATGGAGTGAAGTTATGTCTCAGATGGTATTGGAAAATTCCTAAATGCTATATGTTGGCCCCGGTTGTTGATCATGCAAGCTTGCATATCTTTGGGCTAACCAACTTATCTTATGGCATGATGATGTTATTGTGTATCATTGTGTGAATTATAGATCATGTCATAGGTTGTGGTGGATACAATGGAGCTAAAGGATCATCAGATGACTGCATATGCACAACTAAACCAGTATATGAAGGAAAAATAAGTCTCAGTGTTGTACCTGACCGGAGATAAGAACCTAAGATGTATGACTCAGTGGGAGTTCAAGTACTCTTGATGAAGATTTGGCTTGCTTAAAATTGAAAGGTAACTGTATACACCTAAAAATTGTCTGTAGATAATTAATTAAATAAGCAATTATTTAATTAATCCTCCTTCCTAATTTAATTGAATTCACTAAGCAATTTGATTAAATTCCTCCTTTTCATCTAATTATTAATAAATCTAAGGATTTATTTAATAAGTTCATTTTTATAATCCCCTTTAATTAATTAATTCAAATTAGTTAATTCCCCTCATCAAATTCATTTGAATAATCCCCTAATTAATTAAAACAAATCAATTTATGAGTTGTTGAGATTAATTAATATTTTCCTATTATTTGAATTTTTAAATTCAAATTCTCCAAACTTCTAATAACCTGGCCTAACCCCTTCTAAACCTAACTCATTCCATCTAACCCCGAGTTTAATTAACTTCATCCTAGCTTGCACATCCTAACCACCATGTCCCATTTCCTTAGACACTTGCTCTCTCATGAGAAAATCCTCTTGACACTTGTAACCATAGAGATGGAAAATGTTCCCTTTCATCCAACCTTTCTAGAATCTTTTTGGCACTTGTCACCATAGAGCTGGTAAATGTTCCCTTTTATTCAACCTCTTTTCCAACCTCCTCCAATTTCACCATTGATATCTTCAGACTTAATCTTGACCATTGATTCCTACCATGTCACCCCTGGCCTTGGAAATTTCTATAAATAGACCCCATTTGAGAAATAAGGATCCCATCTCATTTTGCATTCAAGCATTGTTACTATAGGCATAATAGTTCTTAGCAATATAATTTTAGCATTGTCATCATGTTCAATTTTAGCTTAAATCTAGCTTATTTTCTAGCATAATCATGGAATCATGTAGCTTAATCATTATCATTGCTAGCTTAAATGCATCACTTGTTATTTAAATCCTCCATTTAAGTGTAGTCAAGTCACTGGAATTTGCATGACTAGATCTATGAGAAAAATTCTTACTCGCATTTACTAGGAGGCGATAGATTGCTTAGCTATGGTTTTATCTTTCTTTGCTTTAAATTCATTAACCATGCTTGTAATGATCTATTGAGTGTTTTGTGTTGCAGGAACATGTATACACTTCACAGGCACAAAATTTTGACGCCCATAGTGGGGCCCAAAATTATCATTTTTGGCCTCTCAAGCTTCATCAACATTCGTCTCTGTCAGGTTTGAATCAAAATGTCGTAAGAACTCATTTCTGGCTTAGTACAACATGCTTTGTTAGCTTGAATGACAAGAGATCCTAACTCATACAAGCCTTTAGGAAAATTTTAATGTCATACTATCTCTCATCTTGACTGATACGAGCTCTCATCTTGACTCGTATGGTTTTAGAAAGATACTTGCACGAGTGGGTAAGGTGTGTCGTACGACACTCTGCTTCTATGATTTTTTTTTTAAAATTGACTACATGTTAAGGGTTTTGATGCTTTAATTGATTACCACTAATGCTAACTCTATTCTATTTATGATATTTTTTGGCAGTATAACTCTTTTCTACAGGACGATTGTCGAAGATATGCTAATCAAAGACCAAATTTAAAACGCATCAATTACTACTAACGAATTTATTTTTTAGGTTGCCTAAATGAATTCAACAAAAAATTGTGCATTCCTTAAATTATTTTTTAGGCACACTTATCTTTTGCTAAGGGAACGAACAATCATGTATTTTGTGTCTTTGATGATAGGTGAGTATGCTCTCACCTTTCTTAGGTGATCAGAAAGCTAGACTCATCTTTTGCTTTCATTAGTGAATATCTTTAGTAGGCCTGCCCTCCCAAGGAGCTAATAACTCTTAAAGCCATTACGACTAGTGAAAGGGGAATGACTTAAGTGGGAATGGCTAATGCCAAGTAATCCAACCCACTATAAAATAAATGTGATTTGATAAAAATCAATTCAATGAAAGTGCTCAGGAATATCTCTCCTCCGTACCTTCGGGTATATCAAAACTTGGTTTTTAAGGCTGGGAGACCTCTTAATTGAGTCTTATACCCCGACACGCTGAACAAATCCCTTACTAGTTCTAGTTAAATTAGCAGCTACCCAATTCACCTTTGAAAGGGTGACAATATTTGTGCAAGAGAGATAGTAACTCTCCCAAGATACTTGCCATATCGTGCCCCCATTAGCATTTGTAGTTGGATAATATGGCATAGAGAATCCATTGCGTGAGACTCAGTGGTTGTATTCTGACTATCTATTGGGCGTGTACCTAAGATTGCAAGCAAAGGTTTTCTCTCCTTAGCCAACTTACTTAGGGTTTAGTATCCTTGGAGTTACTTATCACATCATGTGTTTGTTGTGTATTCATCCCTAAATGAAAATCATCTAAAACTGAAAAACATAAGTAGAACATCAAAATTCACTAATCCAAATTTGGCAAAACAAACATTTTTTTATCTCTGCTCTATTATCTATCATACGAGTTAGGTTCTCTGTCGTACTGTCTGGTGATTTGTCATATGAGGTTAATCTTTTGTCGTATGGTTCAGAAAGAAATGTACGATTGAGCTTTTTACATGAAATTTATGATTTGTCATTTGGTCTTATATCTCTTGTCGTTTGGGGCTCTATAATCTGTCGTACGAGTCTCTATTTTTATCAGTCTGGAGCTACTACTTTGCATGACTTTTTTAGGTATTTCATTTCTGCTTGGTCAAATTGTAGTAATCATAAACATTTGTTATCTGTCATTTGGTGCTTAAACTATCTCCTTTGTCCGCTTGGTCAAGTTATCATCTGTCAAAATCAAACTTTAGAACATAAACACCTCAATATTTTCAAGTGCTCACCCTCAACAAGTTCAAGATCTAAACATCTCAAAGTTCATTATCACCCTCTTTGGTGAACTGATCACTCAAACATGGTTTCTCATCAGGATCTATCATCCTCTATCACGAAACTAAAATGTTTGATTAGGATAATCTTGTCCCACATCGTAGGATATATCATTCCTATTGGACTTGGTTTTTATCAAATCATCATCATTGCACTCTTAAACCGAAGATCCAAAAACTTGCAAAATTTTAAACACTTGAATCATCTTTTCATGTCATATCGCTCTATCATATTTACATTGACAATTGATCACTTATCAAAACAACTTTTGGACAATCAAACCCCTGAAACAGAAATAGAAACATTTGAAATAGATGAAAATCATATCAACATGACATACCAAAGAAAAATACAAGTAACAAGACAATATATCAAAGAAATCAAACAAGTCCAAAATCAAAATCCAACTATGTCAAAACCTCACAAGGATTCAAACACATCTGCAAAGAAAGGCGACTCTTTTATGCAACTCTTAAAGACATCCCTAACAAGAAGATCAAAATCATGCACCTATGTCTAGCAATGGCTCATCCCCCCATAAACAAATCGACTCTCCAAAGGAATCTATTGCTACACCTCTTGAAAGCTTGCAAGAATCTTTCATAGCATCATCACCAAAGAATACATCCAAAGATGAAGTTCCCCAAGGGATATCCATAATTGCCATCAAACCTATTTCAGAGGATCCTATTCAAATCTCATCTCCTTCATATCCAAGCATTAATTCATTGCAGCATCCCCACAACACTCTCTTGTAAATTGAAGTCATCATTTATAGAATGCTTGTTAAACAAGTCCTAAAAGATGGGGGAGCTAGCTTGAACATTTTCTCTTTGAGTCTTGTCCATGCTCTAGGATATACAAAAGATGTAGTTGATCCTAGAAAAAAGATTAAAATCAAAGCCTATGGTGAAGAAGAGCATTCCTCTAAAGGAATTGTGGTATTACCCCTTAGAGTAGGACCTTTGCAAAAAGACACAACATGCCAAGTTCTAGACTTGGAACTACCATACAATATACTCCTAGGAGGACCATGGATACATGACATACAAGTTGTTACATCAACATATCATCAGTTTCTAAAGTTTCCCTACAATGGGTAGGAAATCATGATCTCAATAGTTTTAAATCTAGTGCAATGTTGTAATAATCTGAAATCAGTTCAAGAGGTCATAGTTTCACATAACAAAGAGGTAGCATCTTCAAGCACACAATCCAAGGAACAATCATTTGCATCAATTTTATCAAATATGGAAAAACAAATGCAGCTAAGAGATCGAGGGAAAGGGGAATATTTGCTATCATGGAAAAACAAACAAGAGCAACTTGAACTTGAAAGGGAAGAAGCAGACGTAGATGTCGATGTAGTTCACACGTATGGAGGACAAACATTAGGAACTAGCCTACTTGAATCAAAATCACATTGGCTGACATGGACTTAACTGAAGATGATCAGGAACTTCTTACGCAAGGTCATTCTGATGAGAGTATCATTCTAGACATGGAAATACATACTGAAAGCCTTGACATCTCTATCATGACCCCTAATATCTTTGACATAATTCAACATGAGGATCCTTTATCCTTAATTCATCCTGAACTTATGGACTGGGAAAATGAAGGACATACCACCATGGATACCTTTCCTAATGACCATGCCATATCCTTATATCTTAATGCAATCGAACCCACAACAACTTTTGCCAGGAATTTCATTAATGTATCTTCAAGTCAAGTAGGTGTTAAATCTCCTAGTTGCAAAAGTGAAAATCAAGAAAACAATATCAGGACTAATGCTGAAAACCATTTCTTGGCAACATTAGACCATGAAAAAGTAAAAATAAAGGACACATCTAATGGTGAAAACCTCCTCAAGTCGGTAGAAGATGGGAGATTTGACACCTTACTTGAATTATATCAAAAGAGGTCATTCATCCTAATGGAAACAACAGAGGCAACTATCATTGGCACAACTGATCTACATCCAGTAACTTCTCTATCAAAACATGAAGTACAAAAATATTTAGAACCTTTCAAAATATGGAAAATCATTTTTACTTGGTCATATACAGACATTCCAGGGTTTGATCCATATATTACAACACATTACCCAAATATTAGTCCAGGAGCAAACATCAATAATGGAACATAACATGGATCAGGAGCAGGAATTCTATTAATCACACCACAAGGTCATACAATCACAAAAGCATACAAAGTAAGCTTCCCATGCACCAATAACACATCAGAGTATGAAGCTTTGGTTACAGGTATCAAAATGGCTATAGAACGGAATATTACACAACTTCAAGTCTTTGGATAGTCTCAGCTTGTCATTAATCAAATCAACGATGACTATCAAACAAAGGAAGAAAAACTAATGCCTTATAAAAAGATGGTTGATGATATCAAGAAATACTTTGTAGAAATAACTTTCCAGCAGATTCCAAAAAATGACAACTAAGCATTAGACGCCATGGCTACACTTGCTTCTCTCCTTCAGACACAAGAAAATCAACAATGTTATGAATTCCTAGTGGAAGAATTGTTTTACCCTACTCATAATTGTCCTGATTCCCAAACTATATGTCACCTTGTTGGGCATGATTCCTCATGCTATGGCCAAACTTACACATACCTGAAAGATAACATCTT
The DNA here is from genome assembly GCF_030272615.1 of Cryptomeria japonica. Lineage (NCBI taxonomy): Eukaryota > Viridiplantae > Streptophyta > Pinopsida > Cupressales > Cupressaceae > Cryptomeria > Cryptomeria japonica. Next base: position 610,116,030 of record NC_081407.1, read on the forward strand.
ACCTCTCGACTTATCGAAGAACCAGAAGAGAAACTTTATTCATCAATCCTCCCATTTTACTCTCATCGGAGATACCCTGTTTAAACAAGGTCTGGATGGTACTCTTTTAAGATGTCTTGAACAAGAAGAATCTAAGAAGGCCTTACATGAAGTCCATAACAGCATTTGTGGTACTCATTCAAGTGGTCTTACCCTTTTGAAAAAACTCATACAGTTGGGGTATTATTGGCCAACTATGGAATGAGATTCTTTTTAGATAGCTAGAACATGCAAACAATGTCAGATCCATCGGAATTTGATTCATGCACTAGCACAAGAACTTCATGCTTTGGCAACATCTTGGCCTTTCTACCAATGGGGTCTTGATCTAGTAGGAAAGATAAATCCTTCTTCATCTAATGGTCACAAATTCATCCTTGTAGCTACAGAATATTTCACAAAATAGATTGAGGCAACACCTCTCATAAATATCATAGGAAAACAAATTGTTGCATTTATCTTGAATTATATAATCTATCGCTACGGAATACCATTGACCATTATCACTGATAATGGGTGACTGTTCAAGAATAAGGATGTACAAGAGCTATGTGAGAAATTTAAGATCCAACACAAATTTTCCACACCCTACTATCCGCAAGGGAATGGGCAAGAAAAAGTATGGAATAAAACTATTATGAAAATCCTCAAAAAAACAATGAATGATGCTGGAAGGGATTGGCATATTCAATTGTACCCTTCTCTATGGGCCTACTATAATAGTATCCGCACACCAATAGGTGCCACACCTTTCTCTCTTATCTATGGATCAGAAGCAATACTGCCAATAGAAGTAGAGATACCTTCTCTACGAGTATCATTAAAAGGTCCATCCCGGAGGAAGAACAATGAGTATCTAGATTACAAGAGTTAGAGTTGATCCATTAATGAAGACAAAATTATTTTGATCATTTAAAGGTATATCAACAAAGAATGTGTTAGAGCTATAATCATAGGGTCAAACCATGAATATTTCAAGTAGGAGAACTAATACTAAAGGAAAATCCACGCAACCAGGCAGATCAAGAAAAGAAAGGAAAGTTTGAATCAAACTGGTTAGGTCCATTTGTGATCACAATAGTATTTGGATCAGGAGCATATCAGTTATCAACACAAGATGGAAATCAGCTCAAGGAACCCATCAATAGCATGCATCTGAAGAAGTTCTATGTCTGAAAAAGTAGAAAAATCCAAAAATAGTGAAAAAGCAGAAAAATCCAAAAACAGTGAAAAAGCAGAAAAAATCCAAAAATAGTGAAAAAGTAGAAAATCCAAAAAAAATCAAATATGAGAAAAATTGCAATAAAAACATCTGGTGAAAACCTGGCAAACAGGCTCTATCTGTCCACTAGCTCTTCCATCTATTAGCTCATGCATCTTTTCACTTGCATTCATTTTCCATCTGCGTTGTTCATATACATTGAAAAAGCTTTTGTACATACGTAGGCATATCAGGTGGCTTCTCGCCATGGTTTGGATCATTGGGTATATCATACCAAATTTGTTTCTAGGCTTGGGGTAAAATCTTCCACTTAGCTGGGGGTAAACTTCTCGATCTTTCTGAGCTTAATCAAATAGGTAGAACAAACGATTAGAGAACTCTTAACAAGTGAAAACTAAGACATATCAAACATTGAACACGAGATCAAATTATCAACCATCAACCTATGACAAAGTCTGTCTAAACGCATGGATGATATCTTTTGGATAATGATTTTAACATGATTTTTCAACTTTTCTACATTGAGTTTTGCTATCATGATTTTTGAGTGACTCCAGGATGTCTTTGACTAGAGGAACAAGGAAGGAACATGATATTTTTCTTGTCTGTTGTCTGAACATTGACATTAATATGTGCAAATTTGTCTTAGGACATGATCATCGAAGTATCATTGAAGACATTTCTGATTTGTGTAGTGAAATGATTAATACTATTTGTTTTACGCAAGCAACACTCAAGTCATCTTGGTTCAATTATACCTCGATGCTTGTGCTAACTTTCCATATCAAAATCTAGGAAAGAAGTGCTTAGGTCATCATGGTTTAATTATACCATCGATGTTTGCACTCACTTCCCACATTTTAAAAGCTCTATAATGACAAAAATGCAATAATCCAGTGACTAATCCGCTTGTAGCTTTGCATTTCATTTCATTTGCATTTTATCTTGCATTTCATTCTTGCATGGGATCCCACATGCTTCTTTTATCCAAGGTTCAATCTATTGTAGGAATCACAAAGGTATCATCACAAGTGTATATGCGATCATATTGATGACTCATATATCTCCAAATATTGTCGACCCAACAAAAATCTTATGCTACCCTCTCAACATAACCAACATCAGCATATCCAAATCTTACTGCAACGTGATATCAACAAACTATTAGTTCTTTGTCCAATCAATTTTATCAATTATATCAATCAATCACATCTAAGTCAATTCTCTCATGTCTTATACAGGATGTACCTTTCCTGAAATCGGACTTTCTGATCATGTCTTATATAGGATATATCAATCCTAAAACCAGATGCTTCTGATCATCTTTGTCTTATACAAGAGGTCTCATTCCTGAAACCAGACTGAATCTCAATCTTATCGATCAAATCAATCAAGCTTTATCAATCATCAAGAACCACATCACCATGATTGTACAACTCATATTTTCATCAATCACAGTTGCAGACATCAAATCATTTCTAATCGGGACATCAATTTCACAAAATAAATAAATTCAAAAACTCCAAAGATCAATTATCTCAATTGATCTCCTGAGGGGGCATCATCATATCACAACTTATCAATCAATAGTCGGGGCATCCTATCAAACCAATATCATCATCAAAATGAGATTATTCTTTGAATCAACACGTCATCACACCTCGCTTCAAAGACGGACAAAATGTATACACCTAAAAATGGTCTTAAGATAATTAATTAAATAAGAAATTATTTAATTAATCCCCCTTCCTAATTTAATTGAATTCACTAAGCAATTTGATTAAATTCCCCTTTTTCATCTACTTATTAATAAATCTAAAGATTTATTTAATTTCATTTTCATAATCCCCTTTAATTAATTAATTCAAATTAATTAATTGCCCCATCAAATTCATCATCAAATTCATTTCAATAATCCCTTAATTAATGAAAACAAATCAATTTATGATTTGTTGAGATTAATTAGTCTTTTCCTATTATTTAAATTTTTAAATTCAAATTCTCCTAACTTCTAACCACCTAACCTAACCCCTTCTAAACCTAACTCATTCCATCTAACCCCGGGTTTAATTAACTCCATCCTAGCTTGCACATCCTAACCACTATGTCCCCTTTCCTTAGACACTTGCTATCTCATGAGGAAAACCTCTTGACACTTCTCAGCATAGAGATGGAAAATGTTCCCTTTAATCCAACCTTTCCAGAAGCTACTTGACACTTGTCACCATAAAGATGGAAAATGTTCCCTTTTATCCAACCTCTTTTCCAACCTCCTCCAATTTTATCATTGATATCTTCAGACTTAATCTTAACCATTGATTCCTGCTACCTCACCCCTGGCCTTGAAAATTCTATAAATAGACCCCATTTTCGAGCAATATGGATCCCATCTCATTTTTCATTCAAGAATTGTTACTATAGGCATAATAGTTCTTAGCAATATCATTTTAGCATTATCATCATGTTCAATTTTAGCTTAAATTTAGATTATTTTCTAGCATAATCATGGAATCATGTAGCTTAATCATTATCATTGCTAGATTAAATGCATCATTTATCATTTAAATCCTCCATTTAAGTGTAGTCAAGTCACTAGAATTTGCATGACCATATTTGAGAGAAAAATTCATACTTACATTTACTAGGAGGTTTTATCTTTCTTTGCTTTAAATTCATTAACCATGCTTGTAATGATCTTGTATGTTAGGAAATAGGAAATCATCACAAGCATTATAAACATTAATCATTAGCTCAATCACAAGAACTCATTGCAATGATCTATCCTAAACAACACTCAATAGAGACATGAAATAAAAACATTCAAAACTAGAAATTAAGCAAACCAAAGGTATGATTTGAATGCTCCTTCATGCGGCTCCATTGTCCTTCTTTCTTCTCCAAATAGTTTTGTTGTGGATCTCAGCTACAAGTGCACATACATGATTGAAAGCAAGTAGATAAGAAAATTGCTCAAAAGTACTCGAAGCGTGATTGATTAGAAATTTGATAATCTGATTAGGGCATTGATTGAAGAAATTCATCCAATTTATATAAGAATTGGAGAAAAGACAAGATTAGCATGATTCAATTCAAATGGAAATTGCAAATCAATTATGTCAATTATGACAAATTATGCACTTTCTATGCAAAATTTGTTGATTGATAATTTATGACAAATTATGACAACTTCTATGTCAAAAATTGATTGATTGTCAATTATGACAAATTATGACAAATTGACATGTCATTCCCATGAATTTAGGAGAGAAATAGGAGGAAATTGAAATTAAGAATTAAGAAAATAGAAAATTGGGAAAAATAGGAAATTAGGAAATAGGTAAATTAATTAATAATTTGTCATTTGTTAATTAATTCACAAAGAGGAATAATTAGCCAATTAAATGAACATTTAATTGTAATGAGAAGACTTAGGATAAATAAACAATTTATTAATCCTAGAGGAAGAAATGACACACAAGGTTAAATGATTAAATCACGAAACCTTAGAAGATGAATTAGGCACCTCGATGAAAGATAATTGATTTGATCATGATTTTGATTAACAAAGGACCAATGTGATAAAATGATTTGATTGATAAATGCGCCAATTGATGAGGAACAATGACTAATTGATCCAAATTGACATAATTGAGACAGACAACGATCGATGACAAATCGATCGCAAAATGACAAAATTGACAAGAGGACAAGGATTGATGACAAAATAGATTGCAAGACGACAGGATTGAAAATGACCACGATTGATGACAAATCAATCGCAAAATGACAAGATCGAACATGACAACGACCGATGACAAATCGATCGTTAAACGACAAGATTGAAGGATTGATGATAAATCGACAAGATTGATAAGATTACAATGATCGATGAAAAATCAATCGCAAGATTGACAGGAGGACAAAACCCTAATTAGGATTGATGATGTCCAAAATGATGACAAATAAGCACGCACATTGATGCAATAGGATAAGATCGATTAAAATCATGACTGGATAGTGTTGTTGACAAGACCAAATTTGAGAGTGAGACGAATGAAGAATGTAGAAGAATGACTCGATGCTCGCAAATGATAAAGACCAAGTACGAATCATAGGAGAAATGTTAATGTGACGCAAAAAAACCTAAAATGAGGCAATGCGCAAATGTTAATGTATGACTTCACAAGCGTTGACCATTTTTAGGTGTCTACAGATCTATTGAGTGTTTTGTGTTGCAGGAACATGTATACACTTCATAGACATGATAGTAACTACACTGACTACCAAACTGCAAGAGATGTTACAGGATGACCGATAGGTGAGTAGTATTCATCCCTTCTGCAAATTGAGTGCTTTATCAAATAGGATTTAAAACCTGCATACTCAATTGGTGTCAGTTGATGGTTAATATCTCTCATCTCAAGTGTTGTAACTTGAGAATATGTAACAACTAGTAACAATCTAACAAGTGGTATGAAAATAAATATTGCAACCAATGAAGACAAAGGGGGAGAAAGTTCTCTGTCAGAGATTGGTAAATACAAGGAGAAATGATATTCTGACAATGCCCTTTGCCATTGTTTTCAAAGGGGAAGAAAAGATTATGTAGTATGTCGGATACTACATGAGTTGACATCAATGCCAAAGGGGGAGATTGTTGGCATTGTGTTGTCATTGATGTCAACCGGTATGGGATGACTACTGGTAGAAGAAAGTGTCATCAATGTATGTGCAACACTACTATGGAGGAGTACAGGATGTGATATCTTGGATATCACCTTGTGTTGTAGAACATTGGTAAGGTAAGGAAGAAATTGTCATCAGATGGCTGGTCACTGGTGTTACCAGTACACAAGTTAGTGCCTGACTTGTGTGGATGAGATTGTAAGATGATAATCCTGGTATAGTCTATCACCAATAAGGAAAGGATGTCAACTGGTACGTGATATATTGACATAAGAGGAGTCACATCAACCAAGTGGTTGACAACCGACAACAGTCATGACCAATGCAAAAATAGGATGGGAAAGGTTCTTGAGCAATTGGTGTGTCATGAAAAGGTGGAATGCTACCAAAATCACATCAAAATAGGAGGAGAAGGATGAACAGGTCATCAGTAGGCTATGAGGTTGTAGATAGCAGGACTCCTGCTGAATAAAGATGTAATCATCATGAGAAGCAATGACTAACAGTGAATATGCTCACACCTTATCACATGTGCTTATTTGAAGATATGTTGCACAAACAGGGAATTCACATGAGTACATTGCATGATGCAAAATACAAGGTGCCACTCCATCGATAAAAGGAACTCATCTCCTATTATGTATTGTGTGCATCATAGCTCTGTGAGATAAGAAGATGTAAAGGCATGTTGAGATGAAAGTATACAAGAAGAAGTGATGGGTTTTCCAAATTGAAAAACTGACAAAGATATTGTCAGACTTAATCAGGGAGAAGGAAATTCTAAGTAGATGCAAATAGAGGAATGTGGGCTGACTGAAGATGGTGTCCAGTGAAGGGTGATGACAAAATGTCATCAAGAAGGTTTATCGGTATATAAGTCCATCGGTAATATGAGAAAAGGTGCAAATGTAGATGTCTTCCTACCTTGTGGGATCGATATACTCAAGAAAGACATGTCCGACGATGGGTTAAGGTATTCCACCAACAATTTAGCAAAGAGTAGACATGGTGAGTTAACCGGTAGAGTGCGATATACCAGAAAGTTCTATATAGAGACAAAGAAGAGAAACTGGTAGAAGTGTTTGGTCGGTGATCCTATCTAGACTGACATACAATGCCAAGCCGGCAGATGGTAGAAATGGATGCCACTTGGATTCAAGGTGAAAAACCTGCATTTGGATAAAGATGGAATGTACACCAATAGGGAAGTTGCAGGGTTGGTCAACATTAATGGAGGGTCCCACAAATCATGAGAAATGTTGTAGAGATTTTTGCAAAGGTTTGTGGCTCGAGGTCTAGAAGACAACTATGAACCATCTAAGAGATATTGAGGAGATCAAGGTAGATGAAGGAAACAACACAAGAAAATCCTGGTGTTTGACCAAGAGACCAGCCGATAGGGTAAAAAGTAGATTGCTAGAGATGAAAGGCATGATTTAGGAGGTGCAAAAATAGCAAATTTTTGCAGACTAGTAGTCTGGAAGATCAGATTGGATAAGATCTTATTAGATTTTGTTTTCCTCAAGGATGGTGAAGAAACCCTAACTGCCTATAATTTGAATGATCTTTCAGTGGGAAAAATAATCTATAAATATGAAGGCAAAAAGACATTGAGTTGTTGTCGTTGATGAGAAGAAAGACATTGTGCTATTGCAAAGTGACTAAGTGTTATTTCTATATGTGAGAGAAAATCAGCCAAGTGCTCAGAGAGTATCTGAAACAAGAGGGAGAGTGAAGAGAAGAACTGGTAGTGTTTATACCGGTAGAGAAAAAGAAAAGAGCACCAAAGAGAAGGTAGACAGTGAACTAGTGGAGCTTACAACTGATAAATTGCATAATAGTAAGGAGGAGATACTGTAGAGAAGAAGAGCAGAAGAAGTGCACCAGTAGGGCTTACCGCCTGAGAAGTAGGAGGTGTAAGAAGCAAGAGAAAGTGATTCGGTGTTGCAAAAAAGGTATCTTACTGGTAGAGTAAGGTATTTGAATTGGTTGCAAGACATACTTGTAACAAGATGACTACTTTTGAATTTAAAGTTTACTTTAATAACATTGAGTTGTAGCTTGGTGCAGGGGTTGTAGCCCATAAATTCAAGGGTTGGTGCCCTAAAATTTTTAACAATGTTTTTATTGTGAGGTTGGATTGGAGTAGTAGTCTCCAATAACATTTCTCACCAAGTTTTTTCCCATCTTGGGTTTTCCTTGTACATGCGAGTGTTATGAGATGTCTCCTTGTATGTGATTGCATTTGTGTTGGTTTAAATATGATGACTTGATACTGTGATTCTTGATGTTGGAGTGTGAAGACAAGTGTGAAATTGTTGAGAGCTAAAGAGAAAAACACTTGAAGTGTTTATGAGTGAAGTATTCAACAATAAAGAAAAGTAGAGTAAACCGGTATAAGGAACAACCAACAGAGAGTGCATTGAGCACAGAGGTGATGAATTGGCAATAGTTGTGCCTAATTAAGAGTCATCGAGTGTGAGTTGAGAGTAGGAAGTCATTGTGAGAGGACATTGAGAAAACTTACCAGCAAAGTCAAGTTGTAGAGTGAGTAGAGAGTATACATATCGGTAAGGTTGAAACCAACAAAGGAGAATAACTACACAAACTGACAGAGGAGAATCCTAACAGAAACTGACAAAGGATAATATTGTAAGGTTGCAAAACTTCATTTTCAATAGTGATTTCATCTGTATATCCGAGTCTTATATTTTTTTCACTAAGTTGTAGCTTAGTGCAGGGGTTGTAGCTTTTTTAGGTTGCAACCTATAAATTGTGTAGGGGTTGGTTCTCCTTTGAGTTGGTGATCATAAATCAAGAGTTGGTGCTCCTTGGGTTGGTGCCCTAAATATTGTAATCAAAGATTCATTATGAGACTAGATTGGAGAAGAAGATCTCCAATAGTTATTCTCACCGAGGTTTTTCCCACATTGGGTTTTCCCTGTATATATCTAGTGTTGTGTGATGTATTCTTGTGCATGTGGTATGTTAATGTTTTAGCAAGACGTTTTACACACTCTTCTTGCATTGTTTAGGTTACGGGTTAGCACTTAGTTTATTTTTAATATTATTGGTATGTCCTTGTTGAAGGAAAAGAGTTTAAATAATTGATTCACCCCCTCTTAGTGATCCATTGTGTCCAATAGAAATCCCACTAGAAAAAAGGCCATGGAGTAGAAATTGGTTGAAGTTCCTACATCAGTGCGTGAATAAGGTCTCCATGAATCTATTATTGCTTACACTTTCTAACAAACTGATATGAGTATTTTTCCATAGTAGGTCGATAATATCCAGTCCTCATCAATTTCTTGGATAAGGTTGGACCACTAGAGTGGGCACCACAAATAACTTCGTTAACCTCACATAATGCAATTTGAGCTTCATCACTTTGTAAGCATCTAAGAAGAGTACCATATAGACCTTCACGATAAAGGATATCAATTAGAATGACATATCAGGAAGATTGGCGAATGAAGGTATGGTGTTGATTATTGGAAAGGTCAGGTGGAAGGATATTATCATGAAGGTAAGTGAAAATGACACCATACTAAGAGGAATCAGGACCAACAACACATATTATCTTGATAGGAGTAATTTCATATGAAGGAACCAAAATATTATCCACCAAGAACTCATAGTGGGTCTCATTTTGAGGCATATCAATTAATGAAGCAATGGTGGCCATGGCATCTGCACCTCGATTATTATCCCTTGGAATCTACTCAAAGATTATCTTCTTGAAATATTGCTTGAATTCATCTACCATTTTCTTGTAAAACACTAAATTTTCATCTTTAGTTTGATAATCATCATTTTCTTGATGGATTACAAGTTGAGAGTCCCCAAAAACATGAAGTTCTTGGATCTTCTACTGAACTGCAATCATAGTCCTCTTGTTAATGCTTTGTATTCTTCTATGTTATTGGTGCAAGGAAATGACAATCAATATTACTTAGGAATGGAGCCCCCTTGAGGTGTGATGAAGAGGATACCAGCTCCTACACCATGCTATGTGTATGAACCATCAAAGTATAATTGCCAAGGCTTTCTCTTCATCACTATTAGAATGGATTCATCTAGGAATTTAGAGACAATAGGAGTGCCATCAATCATGGGCCCATCTACCAATTGATCTGCAATAGCTTGTCCTTTAATTGATTTTCTATCCACATATTCAATATCAAACTCACTCATAATCAAAACCCATTTTTCTAATATGGTAGTAAGTGTTGCATTATTAAAAAGATATTTTAGTGGATCTATCCTTGCAACAAGATTTGTTTAATGAGTTATCATGTAATTTCATATTTTTTGTGAGGGAAAAACCATAACAAGACATGCACACTCAATCAGTTAGTAATTAAACTCCTAGCCAACCAATGTGCGACTGATATAATACATTGCTCTTTCTTTACCTTCATTGTCATGTTGTGCCAAAAGTACCCCCAATGTTGTTCATGTAGCTGATATGTATAATAGTTGAAGTTTTCTTGGAATAGGTGGCATCAATACTAGTGGATTCAAAATATAGTTTTTAAGAATTTTAAAAGCATTTTGATACTTATCATCCCATCTCAATTTGATATTCTTATGAAGAATATGGTGAAAACAATGAAATTTATATGGAAGTTGTGCGATGAATCGACGTATTGATTGAAGTCTTCCCTATAGAGACCAAAGTTGACTAATATTATTTTGTGGTGGCATCTCTAATATAGCTCTGACTTTGGTTCGATCTGCTTCTATTCATCTTTGTGAGACAATGTATCCAAGGAGCTTCCAGGAGGTCACCTTGAAGACACATTTCTTAGGATTTGGCCTTTTTGTATTTTTTTGATCATTCAAAAACCACGGATCGGATATCTAGATATGTTTCTCTTTTTATTTACTTTCTCAGGAGATCTTAAACATAATCTTTCTCTGTGATGTGCACGAGATCATGAAAGATTATCATCATTTCTCTCTGATATGTAGCACCTGCATTCTTTAATCCAAAGGGAATAACATTCCACCAGAAAGTACCCTAAGGACAAGTAAATGTTGTTTTATGTTGGTCTTCAGCTACTATTTTTATTTGGTTATACCTAGAGAATCTATCCATCAATGATAACATTGCATGACCAACTGTAAGATCTACTATCAACTGAATGTTTGGCAACGAGAAATAATCTTTAGGACAAGCTTTATTTCTATCTCTAAAATATATATAGATTTTTATGTTGTGACCTAGTTTACTAATGGGTACTATGTTAGAGATCCATTCAGGGTATTTAATTGGTCTAATGAATCCCACATTCTATAATTTCTCTACTTCTACTTTGACCAACATTGCCACCTATGAATGCATTTTTCTCAATTTCTGCTTCACAAGCTTAGATGCTGGATTAACTATCAAATGATTCATTACTATATTAGGGTCCAATCCAGGCATATCCTCATATGATCATGAAAAATTTATTTGTCATTATGTGAAGAAGCTTATGAACTTTGGTCTTTCTTTTTCTGTTAGACATTGTGCTAATAATATGTTGTGTGGAACCTCTTTAGTATCCATGTTTATCTTGATAGTCTCTTCCATGAGCATTGATTATTTCTCTTCATATGATGTCATATAGAGAGTGTTGAAAATTCCATCCTTGGGTGGGTTTGAGAGGTTTTCACCCTCAGATATGTCCTTTCTTTTTACCTTTTTAGGGTCAAACAATGGCACAATGTTGTTTTCACCTTAAAACCCATGATTTGTTTTTGTTTTTTTATATTTTTGTGACTATAAGGTTCAACATTCTCTCCAAGATATGTTGTGATATCGAGTTCTATGATGTATCCTTATTTGTGGTCCTTGATAGGTAGATCATTTCTTATGCCAAGATAATCAATAAAGGCCTCATCATTTTCAAAAGTGTCTAATTGTGGAGGCTCTTGTTGGTCCAAATCAATGAGTTGTGGATGAATGAGAGGAAGGCCATCAATGTTTTCAAAGTCAAAAGGGGTAAGGGTAAAGAAACAAGAGTATTCATGTATTTCAATGCATTCCATTGGGGTCATTGCTAGAACTCTCCTCATCAACCTCGATTGTAAGAGAATCCAAATCGACATCACTAGAGGGGCACTCAACAATGGGTGTCTTCACTCTTTCTGGTTCTGACCTAGATCCTTGAGATGTTGAGGGTTTGGGATCCCAAAATGTTTTGTGCATTATTCTCCACTATCATTCTTTGCTTATGGTGTAGATTACGATGAAGTAGCTTGACCAACTCTGGATTTTCTATTAAATTCTTCTTCTTATGTCGGTTCACTTGGTTCTTTGAATGTTTTGGTGAGCTCATAATCACTAGATGACTTGTATGAACCCCATTCCCATTCATTAGAGTCTATGGAATAACATTTCTTTTCTTGTTGGTCATTAGAGTTTGTGATTTGCAATGCTCTTTTAGATTTATAAGTGCCTAGTCTGAAGGGTATAAAACTAGGTCCCTTGGAGCACTTCTTTTTTAATGTTAACTCTAGTTACAATGGTTAAACAATTCCCTTGTTTTACAACCCAAGAGGGCTCTTTCCATCATATCCAAATTTTTGTAAGAACTTGAATCCTTTGCCATACTTTTCTTTTGGTATCTTGACATGATCTTGTGTAGGTTCCTTATAGAGAATTTTGTGGAGATCTTCTTCTTTCATATCACCCCATCTGAAGAATGTAGTGGGATCCTATTTTATGGTAGTAGTGGATAATTTTTTAGAAGGATTTGGCCATTCATAATCTTTAGGAGAATCCATTATTTATCTTGAATACATAGTTTCATTTAAATTATATTCTCTCATACCATTGTCCTTATGTTTTCCTTTAAGATCACTCTGTTTTGATGTTGAAGGCTATAATTATTCTAGATCCACATATGATGATGATGGAGTTGATTCTCTATTTATTAGAATTATCATCTCTGACCTTGGTCATATGTTATTACAATATATGAATGGATTCAAATCACCTTTGACTATCACTTCAACTCCACTATGAGGAAATTTAATGCATTAATGATGTGTTGATGGTACTGCTCTTATTTCCTGAATCGACAAACATCCCAAGAGTATGTTGTATGTGAGATCTAAGTCAAGGACTTGAGAAAATACATCCTTGGTTACTAGACCAACACTTAAAGGTAAGGTTATTGTTCCTTAAGATGAGCATTCTTCATCATCATATGATTTGATGGTGATTTTATTTCTTAAATACACAACATGTTCAAAGTATCCTAATTGTTTAAGATTATTCAATGTACAAATGTTTAGACCTACTCCTCCATATATCAAGACTCATTTGATGCAGTTCCTCTAGAGAAAGGCTTCAATATGAAGATGTGCATTGTGTGGTTAGCATATGGATGCGTCATCAACTTTTGTGAACATAAGACAATGTGGAGTGGAAAGGTATCCCACCATGGCTTGAAATTGGTCTGCATTCAAATTAGTGGGTAGGAAGGTCTCTCTCAATTCTTTGTCAAGAATGGCCTTATGTGAAGAGGATATATGCAAAAGATCAAGGATGGAAATGAGGGTGGGTGTCTTCCCTAACTAGCCTACAAGGTCATACACATTCTTGGTAGATGATGAAGTTTTGGCCTTGGATGGAATTCCTTGCAAGGTGAATTTACCTCGACATGTTGTGACATTACATTTGGAGGTTGAAGAAGATGGTCCAATGCATTTTAAAATAACTTTACTCCTTTGGGTAGAAACTTTAGAAGTTTAATCCTTTATGATAATAGTAGAAACACAATTGTCCATTGAAATGTGGTTAAAGTTCGAGTCATAATCATATGACATCTTAGTATAATTGGCTTGATTATCTGTTTTGGCTTTTCCTTTATCATGTTTAGGGAATGGCTCCTTAAACATTGTATGTTGCTCATAGGAGATGTGACTATCAACTTCTATGTCACCTTTGTCAATAAGATCTTGTATGACATCCTTCTATCTATGACAGTTGCTAGTTTTGTGTCCTTTTCTCTTGTGATACTCACAATACTCATCATCATTGCACCATGGAAGACTCAAGTTTCACTTTTGGTTCATAATGTGGATTATTTGGTAGTGTTATGAGCTTGTTTGAAACCAATTTATTTGAAATTTATCTCAATTGGTTCTCCCAATGGAGTGTATTTTCTTTGAGGCTTTGATGGCCTTTGAGTGTTCACTTGATTGTTCGCATTGGATGAACATACATTAGGGAAAGTCATTTTTGGTTTTACAACATTTGCATCTACTACCCCATCATTGGTTGTGTTCTTATTTTTGTTCCCAAAATGGGGCTTGTCTTTCCCATTTGATTCCTCTTTTATTTTTTGAATAGCTTAATGGCACCTTGTTCAATAAGGACTTTTTCAGTTGCCAATCCTTTCTCAATGACTTATTTGAAAGTAGATTAAACAAGCCTTTCTTATCTCATATATAATGTCCTTGTTGACATTTTAAATAAATATTTCTACCATTTTTTTGTGGGATATCACAAATTAATCTAGTAGAAAGACTTCTCCATCGATATAAGAATGAAGAAAAAGATTCTTCACTTTTCTACTGTGTTGTACAAGGTAGTTACTAAAACATCTATTTCAATGTTGTATGAGAAGTGTTGTATGAAAGCTTTTGCTAAATCACTCCATGACTTAATTCCAAGTTGGAGTTGGGAAAACCATTCTAGTGATTGTTCACCTAAGTTTTGTAGGAACAATCTTGTTAATTACGTTTCTTCTCTTGCTCTATATGAAAGCAATGAAAAACTATTTTATGTGTGCCTTAGGATCCCCTTTGCCTTTATATTTGTCAAACTTTGGTGTCTCAAAATATGGAGGGAGTGGAGGCATTGGAAGACTTCTATCAAATGGGTAAGGACATATATCTTTCATTGTATATTATTTCTTTGGTGTATTCATGCCTTCCATTTGCCTTTGCAAATCCTTGATTTGTTGTTGCAAGTCACTCTTGGGTGGTGTATTTTCTCTTTGATCATAGATGTGTTCATATGGAGGAGGGACATAATTATATCTTAGATACGAACCACTTGGTATAGTTTTTTAATAAGGAGAACTAGGTATAGGATGATACATGTCATTACCATGAGGATAGGAGGTATCATAGGAATGATCTTGGATATTGCTCCCAAATCTGACACGGGGTCACCTTGTGTCATGATTTTTAATGTTTGCTTGATTGTAATTGTATGAATTGGTATGATCTTGGGTGTTATCATGGTCATGTGTAGTGGTAGTTATTCTCCATGGGAAAGGATGACTTCGGGGTTGTTCATGAGAGTTCCTAGTGAAATTTACATGACCATAGGTATTGGGAACTTCTGTGTTTTGAAATAAGGATGAAGGCCACTTAGGCACAACATGCTCTCTCCTATTACCATCATTATGTTCTCTAGAATTTCTTTTGTTTGATTTCCTTGATTAGGGTCCTCTTCTATAATTTTTGACAAATCAAAATCATGAGGTAGCTTCATTCCACTTTGCACCATGGCTTGAAAGAATTATTTGTCTATCTCTTCTCATGATTTATTTAAAAAATCTATTGAACCTTGAGTCTATGATATTATCTTCAATGTCTGCATAAGTGATCCATGCATTTTCATTATCATTGTTGTTATCATTGTCATTGTTTGGTATATTATTGCAATTATCAAATGGGTTGTAAAATTCATCTCCATCAAACTCATAGGTACTCATGTTGAGAGATCTTAGTGATTTTGCTTCTCTTCTAGACCTTTGGGAAAGGGTTTCAACCATGAACTTAACCTTGGCTAAAATGAAAGATGGAAGAAAATATGAAGACTATGGAAGACCAAGAAAGAATATGAAATGGAAAGAATCTAGGGCAGCCTACAATGTCCAAAAAAATGTAGGTTCAAGATATGTGAGATATAAAGTAAGGTGTGGCTTCCAAAGAGATGATAGATCTCTTGATGAGGTAATTTTACCTTGACTAAAGATGATCAAATGGGACCCTAAGATGATAAATCTGATGTGGGAACCACTTAGTGATAAGTTGTAACAAGTTTGTAAGATATGATGAGGACAAACAAGAAAATTTTTGACTCTGGTTTGGAAAATATATATGAGGGATTGCAAATGACGATAATTGATAGACAAATATGTGACCAAGACTAGTTGACTGAAAATGATAAAGCCCTATAGGAAATGCCTTAGAAGATCTTTAAATCTCAAAACATAAGCCCATTTTCTCTTTTCAAGTTTTGAAAAAAAAATATTGTTCCAAAATATAGACGTAGTTTAAGTAAACCCATATGCAATTTCTAATCAGAGACACAATTACAGTGAACACAAATACAATTTCTGATAACAATGACAGTTTTGAATTTTGACAATCATAGATACTATTCTGCCCTGTGTAGATGCACTTTCCCAATAGAGACATAGTTTATGATAACCCAGACACAATGATAAAATGTGACAATATAATTCTCTAATACCAAAACACGATTTTGCCCTGTACAGATGCGTATTTCTAACATAAACGTGATTTAAGATGACATAGATGAAAATCTGAAAATGTTTTGCAATTTTGTCCAATTGTGAAGTTGTTGAATGTGAGAAAATCTCAATATTTTGACTTTTAGTGACAAGAAAACACAACAAACAATGAAGACACAATTTTTGAAGGTGTTTGTTTGATTTGAAATAAAAACATGCAAGCACAAATCTTAAGGCTAGTCAGGACAATAGTTGTTGGATCTCACTTTGTTTCCCAACTATGCTTATTTAGAGTAGATAGTTAGATGCTTGACCCCACTGGCTCCACTCCATGACATAGCTCACTTCTTTGAGGCAGCCAAGCACCAGTCCCCATGAAAAAATCCCCATGGCAAACTTTGTATCTCTACTAAGAACCATAAGAATGTAAGACCACATCAGAGGTCCGACCTCCTGTACTAAAAAATAGAAGGTTTGTGGCTTCTAACACAAGGGATTTTTAGTAAGGGCATCCGTTTGAGTGGCCATAATCAACAACGTGTTATGCTCCATTAAGGAAGGTCTCCCAATCTTGTAGAGGCTACACTCCACATGGTTGTACATGTAATGAAGACACTAAGGGAGTCATAACGTCATTATGGAAGCATGTAACATTCATTGCTTGCAACTTTCATCACAAACACTTTTATTTATAGTGTTTTGGAAGAGCTTGGCTTTAGCTTGTTATCACTTGGGTCATTCCCTCTCACTTGGTCTTATGGGCTACTTGGGAGGCAAACCCTCCTACCTAAATAGAAGATGATAACAGTTTCTCTTACACCCAAAATCTAATGGAAGGCGAGGGGAGAGGATACTTTTTTTATCAACTCTAGGGTTATAAACATAAAATATGAAAAGTGCACCAAACACTTCAAGCAATGTTCTTTTAACCCCAAATGAAAAAGAGATGCAACCCTAATTATACTAAAAATACAAAGAAACACACCTAGATTACCCCTACAATAAATGATTACTAGTTTTGATAGATTACCCCCTCCTACAAGCACACTAGTTAGGTAAATTTTAAAAAATCCCAATCCAAATGTGAAAGGGGGGCCTTTGACAAATGTTATTAATTATTTTTAATAGTTGTACCACTTCGTTAGTCCAATGCAAGGGGTTAGGACAAAACTAAAACCAAAAACCCTAAAAATGCTAAAAATGCTAAAAATTGAAAACAAAAATGTGATTATACTAAACTTAGATGCGGTTTTTAAATAGAAACGCAAAATTGTAAAATGCAGATGCAAAATTAGAAATTTGAAACCTGCAAAATAGACATAAAACCCAGACCCAAAAATAGGCGACACAAACGTGATTATTGGTAAAAAAAAGTGACAAGATAAGTCACAAATGCGATTTCCTCAAACCTTCACCTCCAACAATAGAAAATAAAGAAACATAAATAGATCCTACACAGATGCGATTTAAGGTCACAAACGTGGAAATATGATGCACAAAGTTTATTTCAGGATCTAGAACCTACAAAATCCAAAATGCGAAAATGGAAAGCACGAAGCAAAAATATAACACAGACACAGAAAAACCAGTCACAGACGTGGAATAAATCAGAATCGTCACAAGTTTGACTTGCAACATTCACAAAAAGGATAGATCTACAAATAAAATATTAGAAATAAAAGAGACAAGTGTCCCACCAGATGTGCCAAAATATAGACGGTGAAAATATTATGATGAAAACTATTATAAAACCATAAATATCTAACCACAAACAATCTATGTCCTACAATGCAACATTCACCATACCATACACCAATAGAGATACCTAAGATCATGCAAATCATAAAAATAAAGTAATATTTCCATTCACATGTCAAGTAGGGTTTCAATCTCTGTTGTGTCCTATCTCCATTGCTCTTGTTTAATATATTTTCTCTCAAATTTTATGTGTGCACAAGAGCTCAATAAAGAATGGATTGTGGTCGATAGCTTGATCACAAGAAGACTTGATTGACGCAAACATTAGGGTTGATAATGAAGGAGTGTATCCTCTATATAGAAGACTCTTTAAGAAATGGAGGGATACAATTAAAAGATGAAAAGGATAAATGGACGGCTAGGATTAAAGGGTAGGTAGACTAAATAATTAAATGATAAAGGGGGTAGGTAAAAGAAGAATTAATAGACATGTGTCAAGGGTAAAAAAGGCTAATGAATTAATTAAATAAATAAAGATTCATTTAATTAATAGAAGAACGGGGATGATTAAATAAATTAAATATTTATTTAATTTAGAAAAAAGGACAATTTAAATAAATTAAAATATGGATTTAAACTAGAAAAAAGGAGTAGAAGAGGCTAAATTAATTAATTAAATAAAAAAATATTTATGTAATTAATAGAAGACTTAGGGTAAAAACTAATTAAATATTTTTTCTTTTATTTAATTAAAGAGGACAATTTTAGGTGTCTAGACACATGTATTTCCTCTATACCGCCCATAGAGTCACACCATGGATGCTCGGGGATCCTAATATTAATGGACTTTGTTGGCCTCAAACATGCTTATACAAATCTAGAATGCTGCAATATTCAACCATTTTATTTGTTCATCTATTATTGACAACACTAATCATTTCACTTTAGACTTGTATCCTCCTCTGATTTTTGGATCTCACTTGACAACTTCTTCTTTCTTGCTTGGTTTTGTAGACTTTTCTTTAACAACTGTAGCTATACATTGACAATTTCTTTCTTAACATGATTTCTTTATCCAATTGTAAATAGAATAATAATAATACAAAGAACTTTTACACAACTATGATGCTATACATATTCATTTCATTGACTTCCTTCTTTAGTTGCAATCCTCTCTGAATTTGAAGACTGCATTTTATTGTGTTCGAGCTTCTTTCTGAGCATCCTGCGAAAGATAGATCAACAACTGCTTTTGATGACTTCTTTCAACAATAACCTAAACTCTCATAAACTCCTAGTTGTATCTTCTTATCTTCAATGGCCTTCTTAAACCCATGGTGGCTAAAGAAACCAATGGTAATAAATAGGGGTCACTCAGTAGCAAAGACTCCAACCATACAAAACACATGCAAGAATGAAATTCTGAATTTCATAGACAAAGATAAACAAACACAGCAAACGGTTTCACAATCTGTAGTGCAGATAGTCCTAACCAGGCTTTCAAAGATCTCTAGGAGCTTGAACCATTGGCTATGATACCACTATGATGGGGTAGAGATAAATCATAAATAAAAATAAGGGACAAACTAACTTAGAAATTATATTAAACATCAGAAAACATTACAATTACTATTTCTTAGCAGCTCTCTAGAGTTAGACTCTTAGAAGAGTGAATAACAATTAATATTACATCTTATTTATAGCCAATGTGATGAAGATAAAGCAAAATAAAATAGCAAGGAAACATTTAGAATTCAAATTTGGAAGCTTCTAACTTAAATGCCAAGCTTGCATGTCTAGTGGTAGAAATTAGTAATTACCAACACAACACACAATAAAAAGGGCTTCCATCTATAGTAGCAAATATGTCTATGAAGATTTCAGTTTGCCTACATTTAAGAGGATTTAAGTCCATTTATAGTTCTCAGAAAAGAGATGGTTTGGTTTTGTGGGGTGTGCGCCTGTTGATCATAATGGTTCATTGATCCAACAAAAAGGGTAGCATGTCTTCTAGAGTTTTTTGCTAGCAAATATTGTTTGTTGAACATGGGTTGCAACTATTACCTTCTATGGGTTCTATCCACTTTACCTTTATTCTACTATGGTCACTGACCTACTGGTACTTCCTTAGGTATTTTTTACCTCTAACATTTGATGTTTTGAGTGTTGCATGTTGATTAATAACTTTCTCTTTTGTTGAGAATAATCGGTTGCTCTAGATTTTGTATTCTTTTATAATTTTTTTGTTCATTAATAGAAGTCATGTTTGTAGACTCAATGTAAATAATTTTTTGTTATTTTAGAAATATTTGTGTGTATCACTTTGCATGGACTTATGGATTATACCCTCGATCCATTATCACAATGATTCAAAAGCATAGTCTGTGTATTATACAAAAACATAAAATGTATGTTATATCATGCAGATTTCAAATCCATGGCTTCTATTTTTTCTATCTTCCAAACAGAATGTCAAAATGAACATGGTGCTCTATAATTTATGTATATATGTGTGGGGATGCCCTATAAAACCACAGTGGTTTTTTAATAATATTATTGCTGATATTAATTTTTGTTTTTTTATGTGTGGATGCCATAGGAGCATCCTTTTGAATTACTAGTAAACTTTCTTACAAAAAGATTTAATATAATAAATTAAAATAAGATATGTGTGTGTGTGTGTGAGAGAGGTTATATTAAATATTTGGAGGAAAGACAATTTTAAGTATTCTAAGGTTTAGGATAATGCATGGTAACATCAATGGCATTGAGAGTAATGTTGTATTGATAGTTTAAAATATATACACATTCATTGAATATAATACAGTTAATAGTCAAAATGATGATAGGGTAAAAGACCTATTAATATTATTGTTGTACTACAAATAAGTACTAAATTGCAAGTTGGACTATCAATATTATGGAACCAATAGTTATAGTAACTAAGAAGGGATAGCATTCATGCCAATGTTGACTTTAATATTCCTAAAAAAAATATGTTAAGATAATATTTGCATTTATGTACCCCAAAATTGTATGATATTACTAATACTATGCATTATCTTGGGTGTAAAGTTATTTTTTCAAGCTTGGGAATCCTTAGATAGTTTGAAAAAGTGTGAGGGTTTATTAAATTTGCAGGGAAGGTTGTTATGGCCATGGGATTAATTTAGGTGTTTAGAGGAAAATGAGTTATATATTTTTTGTAATTGGAAATTCTAAATAAGTCCTTAAAATTAAATTAAATGACCTACGAAAATGTTTTGTAGTTGGTTAATAGTATATTATTTGTGGCTAGAATGTCAATTAAATTATTATTTTATAAGTAATTAAGTTAAATAAATAAGGAATAAGCAACATTATTATTTCTATAACTCATTTCAAGAAGATTTTTTTTTTTGTCTTGATTGTTATATTAGTGGGACTTCAATGGGCTCTCTTATTTCAATATAAGAAGAATAATTTAATCAAGTGCTTAAGAAAAAAGTAGAGGATTAAATTAAAGTTCGAAAATTCTTTTTCAAATAATGGTGAGGGATAGTAGCGAAGGAGATGGTTTTTGTTTACACAATGGTTATACATGGTGTTTTACTTACGATGTTATAGGAATACTTGAATGTTAGTTATATAAAGTTTTTATGTCATAGATGTTCTTGATGGTGTACCAACCAATTTCTATTATGAAAATTTATATTTACAAATTGTAATTATTTTTGTAGTCTTAAATAAGAGATTTGGTGGTTTATTTTTTATTATGTTAGAAGGGAGAAGGCCCTACACCTACAAGACAAAAAAATTAGATTATAACTTACAAGGAAATTGACATCAAACAACCAGTTAAGAAAGCCCAACTATATATCTGTCAGAAGTAATAAAAAATTAACACAATTCTATAACTAAACATACTAGTATTAACTAGCCACCACTTCCTAAGAAATATAAAAGTATACAGGAGATTTACTCTATTAGGAGTAACCTTGTGAGAGGATTTAGAACTTGAGATAATGAGTCATTCGATGAAGGGATTTATACAATCAGGCCTATCAAGATCTACCCAATTAAGGGATTTTTAGTCTGTTGCAACTATTAGGGAACAATGGTTGAATGATCTAAAAATATCACTCTTTCTTGTATAGATCCTTTTCTATTCCACTATTTTCTCTCTTGCAGACACACACACTGGTTCGGCCACACACTCTTTTCTTGATCAACGACATAGTAAATCATCACAGACTTACCCTAAATAGACTTTACAACTTAGTCGATTACAAAACCATAAGAGTTACGACATAGATCATCATAGATGTTTACAACTCATTACAAATTATCATATGGATCATTACAATCAATTACAAATCAATTACATTCATTGAATGATCACCGCACCTCAATCTGATACACTTTCAAACCCTTAGCTCATTATGCTAAGCACTTTGCACATTCTCAATAAATTTTCTCTTTCATCGCACCAAAACATCATTAAAACACTTCACGTAGTTTCAGCCACACCATCACCAACTTACAAACATAATGTAATACACTGTCGAACTCAAAATTATTATTGGTTATAAGAATTGAATACTATTTCTTAAGCCCTTATTAAATACTATAGAAAATACATCAGTCAATCACAAACATGACTTCTGGTAGCCAAAACATTATGCATTTTTGGTCATAACCTCTAATGTGGTTTTGGTTGTAGCCTCATTACAATGTTACAAACACATATTCCAAATTGCAACACCAAATTCTTCATCAATCTCAAGATCCAATTACTTAAGCATAACACAGTTTCACATTTATCGGTTAAAGTCCTATTTGCTAGTTAACTGTCAAATCCATTCCAAAGCTTTCTGGTCAATCATAGATGACATGATAAAATAATGTAACCATAGTTTCCTTCAATGACAATACAAACTGATCATCAAGTCATCAAACAACATCTCAATTATATCATCACCAATAATCCTTATACTAGTTCATCAATATCATCAATGGTTATGCCAATATGCCAAAAATCTCCCCCTTTGGAATTGATGGAAACACTGAAAAAACTCATCATGCTAAACTCATCTATTTTTTACTTGTTGAATACAACATACCACTGAGAGGGGGGTGAATCAGTGGTTCCTCAAAATCTTTTCTCTTTAAACCAAGCTTTGATTACTGGTTAACAACCTAAGGACAAATAGATCAAAGTGGTAAGATATGAGAGGATATCAAAAGAGGATAACACACAAATGCATAACCACAACACCAGATGTATAAGGAAAACCCAATATGGTAAGAACCTCAATGAGAAATGCTGCTAGAGTCTACTACTCCAATCTATCCTTGCAATAAAAAAATAGATTACAATGATTTAGGGCACCAACCTAAGGAGAACCAACCCCTACACTGAGAACCAACTCGGTGTAATATAATGAAATACAATTTTAATGCAATGATAGAATCTAGTTGAAAATGAGTTCTACAACACCTGATCAATGGATGTCTGTCGGTTGTCAACTTCATCTATTTCACCAGTTCTTCTTCTACCAATTATCAGATTTCTCTCTCTAATCTCTTACCGGTTGCTCTCTACCTCTCTTCTTTTTCTCAGAACCTCACATTGTGTAGTATCACACTTAGATACCTTCCTAAAATTTCAATACCTACTGGTATGCTTGACTATTAAGACTATAACATTTCATTAGTTACTCTGTCTCTACCAGTTAGAACCTCTCACTGGTTCAACATGCTAACACACACTCTAACTCTTTGTGAAATAAATCTTAGGCAGATAGTATTTCTTCTTTCTCAAGCTCTCTTTTCTCTCACAACTTGCTGCTAGCATCAATCAATCTTAGTCTCAAGTTCACACCTCTACAACTCACTTTACAGTTAACTGGTTACTTTGATCTTGTCAGTTAAGCCACTGATTGATGGGATGGGGTTTGGGATAGACTAGCCTAGTCTATGCTCCTGGATCCTTCCCTAGGATCACCTAGTGTTCTCTCCACACCCTAGGATCTCTATGACTTCCCTCTTCTTGAGGAATCCCCTAACCTTGCCCAATCCACCCACCAATGAGTTGCTATGCTGCTCCTAAGGTCTCACCTACTCATGAGACTCTAAATCCCTTACTATGACTAATAAGGGCTAATCTTGTTCCACACCTTCCAAGGTCTTGGCAAGGTTGTTTCAGGTCTATTTCATGGTCTATCCACCCATTCATGAGCCCCCAAGAGGTTTAAAGATTCTAACCCCTTACCGATTCTAACCCCTGTCTGCCTGGGTCACAGTGAAGGTTTTGTATGTTAGCTAGCTTGTTTGGATTAGTGGAGGCTCCTCCTTCACACCAATGATGCTTCTAACACTCCTCTACACCTCCTCTAAAGGATGTACTCTCCTATGTCCAACCTTGCTCTCCAAGACCTCTGCAATTCAACCTCTCCTAACCAGGCACTGTCCAGTCTCACCTAGGAGTAGGTCTTTGCTTGGCCTTCTTGCATTTTCAAGGGCCCTGCTTGTTTTGAAGTATGGTACAAGGTCTTTTCTCTCATTCCCCATGGTTTCATGGTGGTTCCACAATGGGGAATGGAGTTAAGACTTCATTTACACAATCCTGTCCAAAACTAGATAGTAAGAAGACAGTTTTCAAACTATTTACAAACTTATTCAATCTGCAAGTAAAAACCTAAACTAATTGCTTGAAATGAAATTATTTACACCATGACAAACATTCCACATAGATTTATATGTTTCTTAATCCATTAACCTACTTGTTTTCTTCATTCAAACTGACTGGTAACAATTTTACAGTCTCAGTTTGATCTCTTTGCTAGGGCCGTACAAAGTTCGACATCCAGCCCATGAATTTAGGGTTGCAAGTACTTATACTACCTTTGCCTTAGTCTCTATTCCCAAACTAAGGTTTTCCATGCTAACCTAAAGAACTTGACATCATAGTGGAAAAGTTGCTTGACAACTTTTAAAAGTTGTCATGCAAGTTTTGCAACTTTTGAGCAACTTTCCCAATGTTGCTCTTTATGACTTCTAGACCCACAATGGGCCAACCTAAGGACACCACCATGTTATAAAGGACCCCTAAACACTTCAAGGACACACATAGCCTCCATTATCAATAAAATCACAATCTTGACTCATGACCCCTAAGACCTCCTCTAGGACCCTACCTAGGACCTATGAGCACATGGCTCATTATTTTATGTACAATGGCTTCTAAAGAAGCATACCATCAACAAGAAAAAGAAAGAAAAAGAGTCTTGAAGGGTGCTCCTATACCATACTCCCCCTCTGCACACAACTAAGAAATAGAAGAAGAGATGAGAGCCGGGTCTATTCCAAGTGCGTTAAACCTACTCTCCTCCACCCATGTAGCTTCAGATACTTGTTGATCTGCCCATTTCACTAAGTGCTCCATGTAGACCTGATGTCTCATTGACTTCTTCACCCTTGATTCTAAAATCTCCTCTACTTTAGGCTTCTTCACCTATGGTAAGACATTAACATCAATGTCCTGCAGTACCTTGGCCTGGTTCTCAGTTTGCCCTGCTATCTCACCCTTGTACACGATCAGGTCAGATACATTAAAAACTGGTGATATAGCTAAATCTGAAGGTAGGTCAACTTTGTAGGCATTCTTACCATATTGTGACAGGATTCTACAAGGTCCTACCCTTCTCATCTACAATTTGGTAGGCTTACCTCCTTGCATCCTAGCTTTGCTCAAATGGACCATCACATAGTCACCCACCTTGAACTGAACTTCTCTCCTTTTCTCATCCACTTTGGCTTTCAGTTTTTGAGTGGATTCAAGGATGGTCTTCTTAACCTTATCTTGAACTTCCTTGATGGTTTGAGTGAAGTCTTTTTCTTGCCCACTCTTCATTTCCAAACTACCAAGGCCTCTCAACTCACATACTCCTCTTGGATGTCTACCATAGACAACCTCAAAAGGACTTCTACTGGTGGTTCTATTCACACTACCATTATATGCATACTCTACTTGAGAAATGATTAGGTCCCATGTTTGGCCATACTCCTTAGTTAAACACCTCAACAAGTTGCCTAACACCCTATTTATGACTTCAGTTTGACCATCTGTTTGTGGATGGTAAGCTGAGCTAAATGACAAGTTGGTTCCTAGTCTCCTCCATAATGTCTACCAAAAATGACCCATGAACTTGTTGTCCCTATCTGAAATAATGCTTAAAGGGAGTGCATGAATCCTAAAAATCTCTATGAAGAAGAGATGTGCAACATAGCTTGCATCATGTGTGGTCTTACATGGGATAAAATGACTCATTTTGGAAAATCTATCTACTATCACATAGATACTATCCATACCTATTTTTGTCTTGGGAAGTCCTACTACAAAGTCCATGCTTATACATTCCCAGGGTCTATTAGGAACTGGTAATGGTTGATATAAACCAGCATTGCTTGATCCACCTTTGGCTCTTTGGCATACACCACACTGTTCTACATATCTTTTCACATCCCTTGGCAACTTTGGCCAATAGTAGTACCTCTGTACTAAATCCAGGGTCTTATTAATCCCAAAGTGTCCACTCAAACTACCATTATGTTTCTCTTGGATGAGGTTTTCCCTCATGGATCCCCTAGGTACACACAACTGGTTACCCTTGAACAAGAGACCATTTTGGAGAGTGTAATCTGCATACTCACAATGGAAATGGTTCTCAAACTCTTTGTAAACCTTGTAAGTTGTTGAAAAGTCTTCATCTCCTTCATAAAGGTCTTTGAAACCTTCTATTCCTATGCTCTGCAATTTTAACTCTTGAACTGACAACAACTTCCTACTCAATGCATCTGCCACCCTGTTAAGCTACCCCTTCATATGCTTGATGGTGAAGGTGAAGGATTGGAGGTATTCCATCCATTTCAAATGCCTATTGCTTAGCTTCTCTTGAGTGTTTATGTAACTCAATGCCTGATTGTCTGTGAACACTACAAATTCTTTTGGAAGTAGGTAATGCCTCCATTTTTTAAGAGACTGCACTAATGCATATAACTCTAGGTCATAGGCTAAGTACTTCTTCTTTGCTTCACTAAGCTTCTCATTGAAAAATGCCACAGGTCTTCCCTCTTGACTCAATACACCACCTACTGCAACTCCACTTGCATCACACTCCAAGGTGAATAGCTTATCAAACGTAGGTAGGATAAGGTTGGGTTTTGTGGCTACTTCCTGTTTCAACAATTGAAATGCTTTATTTGCCTGCTCAGTCCATTTAAACTTAGTTTTAAGACCTCCTTTTATGGTGTCAAGGATTGGTGCACGTATACCACTAAAATTCCTCACAAATTTCCTATAGAATTGAGCTAATCCATGGAAACTCCTTACCTCAGTCCCTATTTTAGGTGCAAGCCAATTCAAAATTGCCTCCACTTTGCTTGGATCCATCTTTAAGGTTCCTTTGGACACCACAAATCCTAAGTAAACCAGCTCTTGCTTCAAGAAGTCACACTTCTCAAGGTTGATGGATAGCTTCTCCTCATACAACCTTTCTAAAACTAACCTCAAATGCTCAAGGGGTTCCTCCTTGGTTCTGCTATAGATGAGAATGTCATCTAGGTACACCACCACAAATCTTCTTGTGAAGTCTTTCAACACCTCTTTCATCAACCTCATGAAGGTGCTTGAAGCATTAGTAATCCCAAATGGCATCACAAGCCATTCATACAATCCATCTATGGTTTTAAAAGCAGTCTTCCACTCATCACCCTCCTTAATTCTTATCTGGTGATAACCACTTTTAAGGTCTAGCTTGGTAAAATACATAGCCCCTCCTAAATAGTCCATTAGATCCTCTATCCTAGGAATAGGAAACCTATACCTTATGGTAATCCTATTGATTTCTCTTGAGTTAGTGCATAGTCTCCACTTACCTCCTTTTTTTGATGCTATCACTACCGGAACTGCACATGGGCTGATGCTCTTCTTAATCAATCCTTGTTCCAATAACTCCTACACTTGCCTTGCTACTTCCTTATTCTGATCAGGTGTGAACTTATATGCAGCCTTGTTAGGTAAGGATGCACCAGGAACAAAGTCTATTTGATGACTTATGGACCTTCTTGGTGGGAGTGTTACAGGTGCTCCATCACTCACTATATCCTTATACTCTTGCAATATTTTCTTTAACTCCTTGGGTACTTCTACCTACAACTTGTCTGCTTTCTCTTTTGGTTTCACAAAGATGGCACACTTCACTATCTCCTCCTCATGTAGAAAACTCAAGAATTCTTTACCAGTAGCCATTAAAACACTAGGTGTTTTTGAAGTGCCCTCTTCATCCTCTATCAAAGATTGAATCTTGAAGGTCTTGCTGTCCTTCTTAAAGAATATGGAGTTCTCCTCTCCATCATAGATCACCTTCCTTTCAAATTGCCAGGGTCTTCCTAGCAATAAGTGACATGCATCCATACGCAACACATCACAAAGGATCTTGTCCTTGTATCTTCCAATAGAAAACTCTACCCAAGTCTGCTCATTGACTAGCACACTCTGTCCTTTGTTCAACCAATTCACTTTGTAAGGATTGGTGTGGGGTATTCTTGTGAGTTTCAACTTCCTAACTACCTCTTCTGAGATGATGTTGTCAATTGAGCCTGTATCAACTATCACCTCGCACACTTTACCAAGAACTTTGCATCTCACCCTAAACAATTCTCTCCTATGTTTGGGTTCCTCCTTAACTGGTTGTCTGATCAAAATCCTATTGAACATCAGATTCTCACCAACTTTTGATTCAATCTGGTCCACATCCCAGTGTCTTGCTGCTTGAAGAGTCTTCTTGTACATAAACAACCCTCTTTCCACTGTTTGATGTGGTAGGTTTGTTAGGGCATCTATATGTCTGGTGTCCCAATTGTCCACAATTGTAACACTTCATAGTTGCCAAATCGGAGTTACCTTTGCCGGTACCTCTACCCCTATTTGGACCACCTTGTGCACCTCTTCCTCTGGAATGTCATCCTCTGAGATTGGTTTCACTACCATGCTCAGTCAACTTGGCTTCTCCTTGGTTCCTTGGCTCATTTGCTTTGCTTTGGTAACCACCTCAGTGATTCACTTGGTCTTTACCTCTGCCTCTACCCCTGTTATTGGAGTCTCTTTTCCTTTTGTTCCTCTCTTCTACCTTGATAGCAAGCTAATGACATTTTTGAATAGTAGTAGGAGTCCATAAGCTTATCTCCTCCTGAATGTTCCACTTTAGGCTTCTTAGATACCTAGCCACCTTGATAGATTCATCTTCTTGGACCTTTGATCTAAGACAAAGTTTTTGAAACTCTTTGGTGTAGGAGGTTACATCAAGATCTTTCTACTTCAATCCTTGTCTCTTCTTATGAAGTTGGATTTCATAATCCTCTGGTAAGTATTTCTCCTTAATCTTACTCACCATAGCTTTCCAATTTGCAATTGGTAGCTTTCCCATGCTAATCCTTTCTTCTTGCAGGTACTTCCACAATGTCAAAGTTGCTCCCCTTAATCTTGATTTGGCAACTTTAACCTTCTGAGCCTTTGTCACTCCTTCACACTCAAAGTGGTTTTTCATGCCCTCAATCCATTCCATAACAGTGTCTATGTCCATTCTTCCACTAAAATGTGGCAATCCTTCAAAAGCTTTGGTGTTCAAAGCCTTGATAGCTTTCACAGAAGGTTCTTCATTGAAAAAGGGATTTGGTTCAGGAATTATGTCATCTATGTCTATAGTTCTCTTTCCTTTACTCTTGGTGTCTTCATCCCAAGGTTCATGTGTTCTCTGATCCACCACTTCCTGTAGTTTATCCCTTATCTCACTCATTGCTACTTCAAGGAGCCTATTCTTCTCCTTCTTCTCTTCTATTTCTCTAGCCAACTCTACATTAGTAACCATTCTGCTCTCCCCTATTGATTCACCAGTATATAGAGACATACACAGTCCAACAAGTCTTTCACTTGCTCTGATACCAATCTGATGGGATGGGGTTTGGGATAGACTAGCCTAGTCTATGCTCCTAGATCCTTCCTTGGGATCACCTAGTGTTCTATCCACACCCTAGGGTCTTTAGGAATTCCCTCTACTTGAACAATCCCCTGACCTTGCCCAATCCACCCACCAATGAGTTGTGATGCTGAACCTAAGGTCTCACCTACTCATGAGACTCTAAATCCCTTACTATGACTAATAAGGGCTAATCTTGTTCCACACCTTCCAAGTTCTTGGCAAGGTTGTTTCAGGTCT
This sequence comes from Cryptomeria japonica, assembly GCF_030272615.1. Taxonomy (NCBI): domain Eukaryota; kingdom Viridiplantae; phylum Streptophyta; class Pinopsida; order Cupressales; family Cupressaceae; genus Cryptomeria; species Cryptomeria japonica. Next base: position 610,146,419 of record NC_081407.1, read on the forward strand.
ATTTCATGGTCTATCCACTCATTCATGAGCCCCCAAGAGGTTTCAAGATTCTAACCCCTTACTGATTTCACAAATTTGGGTTTTTGCCTTCAAATAGGGCTACAAGGATTAGGACCAATTAGGCCTCCTAACCGGTCTTCTAGGGCTCCCTCTCACAAATGATGCACAAAAAACCCTAACTCCCAAAATGGACTGCCATTCAATTGGTAAGGGCTCAAGGATTTTCTAGGTTTTGGGCCTCCAAATGGCTGTACAGTGCCTAGGGTGAATTTTGAGGTTTTTCAAGGGTTTTGTAGTCTGCCTGGGTCCCAGTGAAGGTTTTGTGTGTTAGCCACCTTGTTTTGATTAGTGGAGGCTCCTCCTTCACACCAATGATGCTTCTAACACTCCTCTACACCTCCTCCAAAGGATGTACTCTCCTCTGTCTAACCTTGCTCTTCAAGACCTCTGCAATTCAACCTCTCCTAACCGGGCACCGTCCAGTCTCACCGAGGAGTAGGTTTTTGCTTGGCCTTCCTACATTTTCAAGGGCCCTACTTTTTTTGTAGTATGGTACAAGGTCTGCACTCTCATTCCCCATGGTTTCATGGTGGTTCCACAATAGGGAATGGAGTTAAGACTTCATTTACACAATCCTATCCAAAACTAAACAGTAAGAAGACAATTTTCAAACTATTTACAAAATTATTCAATCTACAAGTAAAAACCTAAAGTAATTGCTTTCAATGAAAGTATTTACACCATGACAAACATTCCACATAGATTCAAACATTTCTCAATCCATTAACCTGCTTGTTTTCTTCATTCAAACTAACTGGTAATAGTTTTACAGTCTCAGTCTAATCTCTTTGCTAGGGCCGTACAAAGTCTCACATCCAACCCATGAATTTAGGGTTGCAAGTACTTATAATACCTTTGCCTTGATCTATGTTCCCAAACTAGGGTTTTCCATGCTAACCTAAAGATCTTGACATCATGGTGGAAAAGTTGCTTGACAACTTTTAAAAGTTGTCATGCAAGTTTTGCAACTTTTGAGCAACTTTCCCAATGTTGCTCTTTATGACTTCTAGACCCACAATGGGCCAACCTAAGGACATCACCATGTTATAAAGGACCCCTAAACACTTCAAGGACACACATACCCTCCATTATCAAGAAAATCACAATCTTGAATCATGACCCCTAAGACCTCCTCTAGGACCCTACCTAGGACCTATGAGCACATGGCTCACTATTTTATGTACAATGGCTTCTAAAGAAGCATAACACCAACAAGACAAAGAAAGAGAAAGAGTTTGGAAGGGTGCTCCTACACCACCAATAAATCCTCTCATAGGTTGTACCTCCAACACTTAGTCTTTACGATCTTGAATGAATTCTCTGACTAGTTGGCTCTCTTCTTCTCTTTCACTCCCAATCCTTCATCATCTGACCTATAGTATCATCCCACATTTGTAGTAATGAGTCAACATATTTATACTTGATTTTTCTCGACATGACTGACATTCAAACATATGGTGCACTAGGGTTTCTTCATCGACGCTAAGGAAAACTAAACCTAATCGAATCTCCATCTAGAGATTAACCACTTGCAATGGATCAATCAAACTCTGCCAGTCTTACTGCATTCAGAACATGATTTCCCTATTTGGCAAACATGAAACCTCTTTCATTTTGCACTTGTCAAATACCTATGAAGTGATCACACATATAGATTCACCTACCCTAGTCAACACCTGGACACTCAACCTCGATCATAAAGTCACCAAATCATATCTTTGTCCTTTGATCAGTCTCAAGGCGCACCTTTCTGCTCTCAACCGATGAAAAATGCTATCAACATTAATCTCCACCAGTGACCACCTACCTCACTGATAACACTTCACCAACCACAATATGCATGAAACCTATCTCTTGCATGTCAAATTTGTCAGCATCTACCTCTGCTAATTCTTTTATGTCGATCTAGACAAGATTAGTGACCAGCCACACAATCGAGTTCATCTACCGATTCTACTCACCATATCGGTATAACCTAACTTCACCATTGGACCTACATACTTGTTGATCTCTTCTTTCAAGTGGATCAACTTGGCCTTCCATCAAACATGTTGGTCCATCCACTAAGTCCATTTACTGATTGCATTATTCTTCTCTTTTTTATCGATGGTCACATTCCTTGTTCTTCTTTTCTTCCTTGCTTGCTTGCCTTGCCTTGCCAGTGGTCTTTCTTTACCGATAGATGTTTCACTTCATGTGTACTAGTAGCATACATTTTCTATATATTTACACACTCTATCCTTCATGAAGGTTAACAACATTACTTACTTCACCCATACCAATCACCACTAGCTACTCACCAATGACCATTCCATACTGGTTGACATCAATGACAACATAATGCCAATAATCTCCCACTTTGCTATTTATTTCAATAGATTTTGATGTCAACACACTCTATTCCTTGATCTGACCCACTTGACCATTCTCCCCCTTTGATAACAATGACAAAGGGTCGAAGCATCCATCCATCTAATTCATTCTCCATCGGTTATACAGTGTATTCTCCCCCTTTGGCCACAATCCACTCAACCAACATCATATAAGAATCAAATATGATTGTACTATGAGTACTACCAAGTGGGAAAGTAGATACCCATAATCATGAAATTATCTTGGGTATTCCTACAACAATTTCCTTCTTCTACAGTTTGTGCTTCCAGTAAACCCAAAAGTTCAAGCATGTTAGTACTGCATCATAAATACCTAATATCCCCTATGTCCAGCAAATGGTCCAAGAGATAGGGGATTATACAATGAACTCCCCCTGAACCATAGATCTCCTTCCAAGTTTAAGTACTCCTCTTGAGGCAGGTGACACAACTCCCAAATTGTGTCTTAAGTACTCAAAAGTGCTTATCGGTAATGGCTTGGTGAATATGTCTGCTAGTTGTTATCCTATAGGGACATATTCCATCACAACTTCTAGTCCTTCAAATTTCTCTCTGAAAAAATAATATTTGATGGATATATGCTTTGTCCTTTAATGCATCATAGGGTTATTTGATATATTGATGGCACTTAAATTGTCACACCGGATGGGAATAGGATCAGAGATGTCCACATGTATTTCCTTGAGTGTCTACTTCATCCAAAGCACCTAAGAGAAACATGTGGAATCGTCACTGTATTCTACTTTATTAGTTGATACAGAGACTGAATGCTACTTGTTGCTATGCCATGAGATCAATCGATCACCTAGAAAGAATGCACCACCACTCGTGCTCTTCTATTCATTAATGGAACCTACCCAATCAACATTAGCATATTCTTCTAAGATAAATTCCCCTTGTTTAGGGTACCATAATTCATAATTAAGTGTTCATTCCAAGTACATAACAATTTTGTTGACTGTATTCATATCCAACTGCATAGGTGCTACTTGAAATCTAGCCACCATACACATTTTCTAAATTATATTTGGTCTAAAGGCAATAAGATACAATAATCTACCTATTATGGATCTATAAAAGGTCTAATCCACTACCGGTGACTCATCATTTTTCCTCAATTTTATTCTAGTCACCATAAGGGTACTCACCAGTTTGAAGTCTTCCATTTGAAACTTCTTTAGCACACCCTTTGCATATTTGGTTTGTGAGATGAAGATTCCCTTATCTAGCTATGATATTTGCAAACCAAGAAAGTATGTCAACTCTCCAAGCATTGACATCTCAAACTTTGATTGCATCTGATTAGCAAAATCTTTGCAAAGAGTGTCCTTGATTCCTCCAAAAATGTTGTCATCTACATACACAACCACAATGATCATGTGGTTTCCATTTGCCATGATGTATAAATTTTTATTAGCACTCCCCTTGTTTAATCTTTACTCCTTCAGGTATTTATCTAGCCTTCAATACTATGCTCTTGGTTCCTTCTTTAAACCATGCAGGGCTTTAATCAACCGGCACACAAAGGTTTCATCATCATGTAATAGAAACCCTTCTGGTTTCTCCATGTACACTTCTTCCAAATTTCTATTGAGGAAGGAATATTTTACATCCATTTGATATACCTTATATCCCTTGTAGGTTGAACAAGCTAGAAACATCTTAATTGCTTCTAGTCTAGCCATTAGTGTAAATGTTTCTTCAAAATCAATTCCCTCTACTAGAGAGTAACCCTTGCACACAAGTATAGCTTTATGCCTAACAATTTTACCTTCTTCTTTCATCTTGTTCCAGTAGACCCATTTGGTGCCACTGATGTTCTTGTCTTCCATTATAGGGACTAATTCCCAAGTCTTGTTCTTGTCAATTTGCTGCAACTCTTCTTCCATGGCATCCATCCATTTTTTACTTTTGTTGGCTTCATTGAATGTCTTAGGCTCCACTTTAGTCATTAGGTAGAAATTTACTTATTCATCATTCTTGGAAAGTCTTCTTCTAGTCTGCACAACATCACTCTTATTACCTAAAATCTACTCTTCTGGGTGGTTTTTCTACACATATCGGTTAGGAACCTTATTGGATGCTTATTCTAGTTCATTGTGTGATTGAGCTTCATCACCTTCATCACCAGAATCATCATACCAATTCACTTGTGCTTGTCTTCCTTTATGCATATCCTCATCAACTCTTACATGCATAGTCTCAATGACTCTTCTTAGTCTTTTGTTGTAGCATGTGTAGGCCTTACTGTAAGTTGAGTAACCAGGGAAGATCCCTTCATAAATCCTAGAATCAAAACTACCTAAACCATCCATATCTCTCTTGATAAAACATTTTCTTCAAAATACCTTGAAGTACATGAATGATGGTTTCCAATCATACCACAACTCATAAGGTGTCATTCTACTATTTGATCTTAATTGAACATGGTTCAAGGTATATATTGTAGTATGAACCACTTCCTTCCAATACATATCCAAAAAAATTGCCTCATTTAACATGGTTCTGGCCATCTCCTTGATTGTCTTGTTCTTCCTTTCTACCACACCATTTTGTTGTGGTGTCCCGAGAGCTGAGTATTGCCTTTTGATTCCATATCTTTCACAATAATCTTCAAACTCATTTGATGTGAACTCTCCACCCTGGTTTGATCTTAGGTATTTCAGCTTGCACCCACTTTCCTTCTCTACCATATTCTGGAAGATCTTGAATCTATCAAATGGTTGTGATTTATCTTGTAGGAAAGTGACCCATGTCATTGTTGAATAGTCATCAATGGAGAGCATAAAATATCTTTCACCAGCAAGAGCTCTTATCCTAGTCAAAACACATAGATCTATATGCACAAGTTCAAGTGGTCTTGATGTCTTGTGTTCTTTTGTCTTGAAGCTCACTTTAGTCTATTTTCCTTTCACACATTCATCACAGTATGTGCTTACCGATTTGATGATGGGCGGAATATTTCTCACACAACCCTTTTTGCTTACTGCAGCTAGATTATCAAAATTTATGTGGCCTAATCTTCTATGCCACAACCAACTTTCATCCACTTGTCCCATCATGTATTGGGATTCAAAAATTTCTTTTATATTGTATACATTTTCATCTCTCCTCTTGCCTTCTGCTACAACCTGACCAATACTCTCCTTATTTATCTGGCAATCGGTAGAATCAAAGATGAATTTATAAATTTTGTCACACATCAGACTCACACCCAAAAAATTACGCTTCACGCCTTCCACATAATATACATCATGTTCTTTTAGTTTTCCATCAATATTTAGAGTACCTTTTCTCTTTATCTTGATAGATGAGTTGTCTCCAAACCTTACTGATCCACCATTCGAATCTTCAAGTTTGATAAATTTCTTTCTATCACTAGTCATTTGGTTGGAACAACCACTATCTACAACCCACAAGTTTATTTTTTCCGCATGAAGAGTAGTATGCATTAGCAGACTTGATTCTTCTTTGTCCTTTTCTTTCTCAACCCAAACTGGTTGAGTTTCTTTCTTCTTTTCAGCCATAATTTTGTGCTCTGATTTGGCTATCGATTCTTGATTAGGAGCTATCTTCTTTTGCTTAATTTTTCTATTCTTACAAAGCTTTACAATATGTCCAAACTCTTTGTAGTTATAGCATTTCACATTTACATTGAAAGATGAATCTTTGAAACTATTGTAGAACACCTGTTTACTCTTCCTACATTCAAAAATCCTATGACCAAATCCATTGCACTGATAAAAAACAACATTCATATCCCAGAGTGCATTAAATGGATTTCTACTTTCATAACTTATAGTGGGCTTATTTGTTAATCTACAGTTAGCTAACCTATGTCCAAATTTGTTACACCAGTAATAATAACCATGAAAGTTTAGAACATATTAGTTAGGTTTCCTTGGTTCTACAAACATCTATCTCACCAAGGGTCTTCCTTTCATGTTTCTAACTCTAGTGAATCCTTCACAATCAACCCTAGAATTTCTCCTAAGATCTACATTTTCGTACATTGAGTGTTTTCTCTGGTTCATTGATTGTGTATACCAGTTAGTGTGGTGGTTTTTAACAGCTTCTGCATAAGTCTTCTTATCATTATCTTTCCTTACTATGAATGTCTTCTTCTGTTCACCTTCACTTTAAGAAGTGAACTGTATCTCCTTACCAGATGTATCTTTGTTGTTTGAACTTTTTCCTTCTTCAAATCCTAAGCCACTGGTATCTTTAGATTGCTTATGTTTGATCAACATCTTGTCCAATGCTTATGTGCTACCCTCATATTTGCTCCTCATTTTCATTTCATCCTTACTATTTTCAAGCTCCTTTCTGAGCTTCACTGTTTCTGCTTCTAGATCTTGATGTTCCTTTCCCTTCTTTATCAGTTCAGAGGATGTAACTTAACATATCCTCTTGTCTTCTTCCAACTAGAGTTTTAAGTCAGAGATAACTTGATTGGACTCATCTAGGGATTGCTTCAAAAGACCTTGCTCTTCTACTACAGCAAGATTGACCTTCTTGAGTTCTCTTCTTGTATTACTTAACTCCTCAAGAGAACTTATAAGCTCACCTTATAGATCCACTTCAACTTAAATGTCTTCTTTTTCCTCATCTTCACCAACCAGTTCATCTAGTGCCATAAAGAGATTAACTTCTCTTTCATTCTCATGGCAGTCATCTTTTGATGCACTTTATTCATCTATGGCATCATCTTGAATGGTATATAAGCTATTCTGCCTATGGTAGCTTCTTCTTCCTTGCTAGAAGACTTTACTTTCTTTATCTTTACCAACAGATCTGCCAAAACTTATTTTCTTATCTCCATCAGTTTCATTATAGGGACATTTTGCATAAATGTTTCTAACTTTACCACAGGAGGGGAACTTGAGTGGTAACTTTCCTTTATACTTATTAGATCCTCTCTTGAGCTTTCAAAAAAAAATTTCTACCTCTACATATGAGTCTTCATTGGATCCTTTATGAGTAGCCTCTTCCTTGCCCATTTTGATGGAGTCAAAAGCTACCTCTTTCCTTGATGATGCTTCATCGGTTGTCCTCATTTCATAGGTAGTCAAGGAGCCAAATAACTCATCCATTGTGAAGTTATTCAGATTCTTGGCTTCCTCTATGGTAGAAACCTTAGTATCATACTTAGCTGTGAGAGATCTAAGTACCTTTTTGATAATAATCTCATCAACAATTTCCTCTCCAAGTCCTCTGATGGTATTCACAGTTTCACCTAATCTGTGAAGGTAGTCTGCAATATTTTCTATTGGCCATTTGGTGGAATTGATTATGTGTTGCACTGATGTTTTGTCATTGATGTCAATAAAAGTTGTTTGGATGCTTTACAAGCACCCTTCTAGTCTCGGTAGGATGAGTAGTTTGTGGTTAACTTGGATCCGGCATGATCTAGTAGGATCCAGTATAGTCGGGTGATGGAATTGGCTTGTTCATGATACTTACACTCATATTTGGTTAGTTGGTTTTGGTTTGGTGGTTAGATGCCATCGTGCTTTCTTACAAGATTAGTTTCTGGTTCCTATGAGGGTTTCATCAATAGAGCCTTTTGATGGAGATCTTTGATGAATTGCATAAGTGGTGTCAGTGTAGCTTCTGATGGAGTTTTAGGATGCTATCGGTGATCATGTTCGAGACTTGGCACATGAAGATCATTATTAAAGCATGTGGACCTATACTTGGTCCTAGTTGATCTAGGTTATGGACCAGCTTTAATGTAACATGTGGATAGGACCTATTGATATATTTCCAGGATGTCTTATGTTTTGATATTTCTTGTTTGGGCTAAGGCCGACATAGTTTGTATTTGTGTAATCGGTTTATTATCTGGTGGCCAACCTGATTGTTTATGGTCGAGGGTTTGTATATATATAGATGTAAGATCTCATTATAGATCATCATGGTAAATGTAATAGGTCATGGTCAAGGAATGTAATCTACGAATAATATAATATCATTCAGGTAGAGGAGTTTATCAATCATTGGAGATGGAGTTGGGTTAATGTAAGAGGATTTATTCCTCTGGTATTGAGCTTAACCAGAATCGTACTCAAGCATAGGAGATGCTATCTTTTGCAGTTCAACATTTCTTCGGATTGTAGTATGGATTTATATGTAGTTAGCGAGGCTCCTTTTGTGATGAGCAGTGTGCTCTAGGTTGTTGGCATTCCTGCAAGTGCAAGCCCCTCAATATTAATTCACATACTTACTACAGAAGTATTATCTGACTGTGGGTAGGCTTCCCACCATGGTTTTTCCCTTTACTAGGTTTTCCACGTACAAATCTTGGTGTTATGTGGATGGCTTTTTCTTTATTCTTAATTGATTAATTGTTATTCTGGTATTATTGTTTTGGGTTTAGGTATTAAAGTTTTAATTGATGAATGTTCTTATAATCTGTGACAACTAATTCACCCCCCCCTCTTCGTTGTCTTTCGGTTATCTGAACTGTCTAACAATTGGTATTAGAGATTTGGTCCTCTCTGAAGAAATCTTAACCACTTTAGGAAGATCCTATCAAGTTCATCTAGTTCTTCTAGAGCTATCGTTTGAAGGGATATTCTGAGGCTTGATGGAACAAATTACACATAATGGAAGATTCAGATGGAGAATCATCTGAGATGTCCTAGTAAGGAGATTTGGTAGATCACACAAAATGGTGTCACACCCTATAATCCTAAATCTGGCAATCCTCCTCTGGCTAACCTGGACAAGGAGCTTGAGACTGATTGTAGAGAAAGAGAAGCCCTCTTGTGTGCACTTTTTGATCAGCAAATAATGGGATTAATAGAAAAATCATTTGGAAAGGCTATATGGGATAAGTTGGAGACTTTTAATGAAGGTGACCCTACATTTAAGATTCCTAAACTTGATAGTTACTAGGTGAGATATGAAAACCTGAAGATGGAAGAAGATTAAAGGAGTACTGCATTCATAGAAAGGGTAAACAAGATTGTTATGGGAATTCAATGTTGTGGTGGAACTCTGAGCAAAGATGAAATTATTTCTAAAGTACAAAGAGATCTACCACCAGCTTAAAAAATGAAAGCTACTACTATTAATAAATTGAGAAAAATGGATAATACATCTATCAACATAGATGCCTTGGTTGGGAAACTATCTTCTTTTGAGCTTGAGGAATTTGGACCTTTTGGAGTTGTGAAGACAGAACCTACTTTTCATGCATCTACATCTACAATCGGTTAGAAAGACTAGAAAGCTTTATATGCAAAGGAGTTAGAAGGTATGAAGAGAGAAGATGATGAGTTTGAGCAACTTGAAGCACTCTTTGCTAGAAGAGTACTAGAAAGACTGTTAGGAAGTAAGTATGAAGGGAAAGAACCTTTTAAATGTTTTGCATGTAAGAAGATTAATCATTTTGCATCTAGATGTCCTGAATGGAATTCAATATTTGAACAAAGAGTTAAAAGATCATTTAAGCCTAACCATGGATATCAGAACAAATATAAGTGCAAGAAAAACAGAGAAAAATCATGCTACATAGCGGATGAGGAAGGCATTACTGATTCAGATGATGAACTGACAGAAGACTCTGCTAGTGGATCTAGTAATGGGAAGGAATGGGTGTTCCTGGCTATCAAGGAAGATGATCCGATACTAGAAGAGAATGTACCTAAAGAGAAGGCACTTGTTGCTAAAATTGAAGACAAGGATGAATGGGTAACTGACATTGGTTGTTCACATTATATGATTGGAGATAAAGGGTAGTTTCTATCTTTGCAAGAATTTGATGGTGGTAGTTAGATTTGGAAATGACAAGGCATTTATGATCAAAGTAAAAGTAACTATATCATTGGATGGTAAAAACCATACTGACAATGTTTATTATCTTGAAGGTTTTAAGCATAATCTTTTGAGTGTAGGACCATTGGTAGATAAGGGATTTCAATTATAGTTGAAGGATGGAAAATGCAAAATCATTAACAGATCTGGCTTGGAGATTGCAACTGGTAGACAGACAAAAGGTAACATATTTCATTTGAACTCCTGTAAGAAGACATGTTTGATTACACAATTTGATGAAAGTTGGTTATGGCATAAAAGGATGTGTCATGTGAATTCTGATTGCATAGTGAAATAAGTTCAACAAAGGTTGTTAGAGATATACCTAAGATTATGAAGCCCTATAATCCAATATGTATGGAATGGCAAATGGGTAAATAGGTCAGAACCTCTTTTAGGAGTATACAAGATAAATCAAATCATACTCTTGATCTTATTCATATTGATCTATGTGGCCTTACTAGAATTAAAAAATTTCATAGTGATAGATATTTCATGCTAATCATTAATGATTATTCTAGAATGATGTGGATTACTTTTTTGAGAGAAAAATCTAAAGCATTTGAAAAGTTTAAAATCTTTAAAGCTAAAGTAGAAATTGAGATAGGATTGAAGATTAAATGATTGAGATCATATCATGGTGGAGAATTCACATCTGGTGAGTTTAATAACTTTTGTGACAGGCATGGTATAAGAAGACAATTTTCTGCTCCCCGGACACCTTAGCAGAATGGAGTTGTGGAAAGGAAGAACATAACTATCTTAGATGTTGCTAGAACAATGATGATGGAAGCTAATCTACCTCATATCTATTCGAGAGAAGCATCGAGTATAGCGCTTTATACATTCAATAGAGTACATATCAAAGGGGAAACCGATAAGACACTTATGAATTATGGTTTGGCAATACACCTATAGTTAAGTATTTCAGAATTTTTGGTAGTAAATGTTATATCAGGAGCGATGATATTATTGGAAAATTTGATCCTAGATGTGATGAAGGCATATTTCTTTGTTATTATAATGAAAGAAAAGCATATAGATATTATAACAAGAGATTGCAGAGAATTGTAGAGAGTGCTAATATCAAAGTAGATGAGTTGAATAAAAGTCAAATCATAGCTTATGAGAAGGAACCGGCAATGGAAATGATTATATCTAAACCGATAGCACCTTTATTGGAATAGAGATTTGAACCAATTACTCAGAAAACATCAGAGAACTCTACAGTAAATGGAGAATGGGAAAGAGGAATAGAATGTTAGAAGACTCCTAGGTATGTGAGATTAACTCATTTGGAAGATCAAATCATTGGGGATAAGAGAAATGGAGAGATGAAAAGAAGAAGATTGACAACTAATGAGGTATTTTTAATTTTACAAATTGAACCGGTATAAGTAATTGAAGCATGTAAAGATGAACATTGGTTAAAAGTTATGGAAGAATAATTAGATCAGATTAAGAAAAATAATACATGGACTTTGGTTCCTCGGCCTAAAAATAAAAATGTTATTGGAACTAAATGGGTTTTTAGGAATAATTTGAATGGGGATGGTCAAGTTATAAGGAATAAGGCTAGATGGGTTTGTAAAGGATATTCTCAAAAGGATGGAATTGATTATGGAGAGACTTTTGCACCTGTAGCTAGGATTGAAGCTGTGAGATTATTTCTTGCCTATGCTGCTTATAAAAACTACAAGGTTGATCAGATGGATGTTAAATGTGCATTTTTCAATGGGGATCTTCATGAGGAAGTTTATGTTGGCATTATGTAAACCGGAATGAGCATTATGTGAACCAGCATGAGCCTTATGTGAACTGGCATGAAGATATAATGATATTGTATGTTGTCATTGATGTCAATATGAGACATAGTGTGAACCGGCACATGTGATAAGTGAAGAGAGAGGAACCGGCATATGTGTGAACCAGTTTATATGCCAAAGTGAAGCGGCATATTTGTTCAAAGTGAACCAGCATGTAGTTATGGGAACTGACACATGAAAGCACTGTATGACTACCGATTGGTAGGTAGCTTCCACTTCAGGGTTTTTGGTTGGAGTACCTCAAGTCTGTGTGTTTCAATCGGTGATCTTTATGCGGTGAGTTAGCAGTATGATGGAGGATGGATCATGTTGCCACATAAGCTCTGTGTGTGTGAAGGATCTTGCATGGAGATGACTATTCCTATCTACCTCAGGAATGTGTGAAGTCTATCAAATGGTGATAATGCGTGATGGGTTCTCAGCCGCCATGAAAATAGTGGATAATGGATGATGGAGAATGTCTTGAGATTGATTCAAGACTGGTGTATTTAATGCAGTATTATTCAATGGCCAGGATTGAACCATTTGAATTGCTCAACCTAACAGGTTTAGGGTTTAGGGTTTTTTCTACCGACTTGTATGTTTCCTATAAGGTTGATGTTGGGTTTGTGTCTGAGGTTGTTGGCAAAAGTTGTGAGTGTGTATCCAAGGAAAGTGATACGTGATTCTTGCCAGACCAAAGGAGAGAAGAGATATCTACAAAGTGAATGTGTAGAAGGAAAAGAGGAGCCTAAAAGGATCTGCATTAGCATTGAGTGTTGTTAACAGATCATTGTAATACCTGTTGATCTCTAACCATTTCAACAATTGTAAAATCCCCTAACAGGGTAGCCTTAACTGGCTTGATTCAAAATCCCTTAAATCAGGTGGTCTTAACCAGCTTGTTTCAAATCCCTTAACCAAGTAACTTGAGGCTAATGAGTTTTGAGAAGCTAGAGAAGCTTAGGAGATCCTTTCAGCTATTGAGTTCTTAAAATCCTCTAACAAGGTGACCCTACTATGTTTAACCCTTAACCGGGTATCCCTTAACTGAGTGATCCTTAACAGGATCAGTTCCTACCAGACCTATTGTAATGTCCTTAACCAGACAAGGCTCCTAACTAAGTGAACTTCTAAAGAGTTCAAAAAGCAACTTGTGGGTATTCATCCCCACCATGGTTTTTCCCAATTGGGTTTCCACGTGAAAAATATGTGTGTCATGTGTAATGCTTTTGTCTTGTGATGCTTTATTTTATCTGTTATGCACATGAAGGTTCTATGTTTTATGCATGTCTATAAAACATATTGAACTCACTGTTGTGAAGATTTGATGGTTAATTTTACTAGTTTATGGATGATAATATAATGATAATGTGGTATTGAGCTAAGAGAAAAGCTTATTGAGTGATCGGTTCATGACTGATTGAGCTATACTAGATGTTACCGGTTGCACTCTATTTTACCAATATCTCTGTTTATCAGTCATTTAGAGTATTTGCTGTCAAACCGGTTTTGGACTATATTTGTGTTTATACTAATTCACCCCCACCCCTCTCAGTACTGGTTCAGTACTAGTGGTTCATCATTGAGTTAACAATTGGTATCAAAGCTCTCTAGGTCCTCTGTGTTGTAAGCTTAACCGCTTGAGGAAAAGATCCTAGCCAAATGATGAAGAGGGAAGCTCCAAAGTTCAACTGGGAAAACTTTGGTATATGGAAAGACAGGATGAAGATATTCATCAAACGCATGGGTATTCAACACTAGAGTTATATTGAAAATGTATATGTTGTTCCTACCAGTACTCTCACTGATGACCAAAAGAGAGAGATACAAGAAAATGGGCAAGTCATGGAAGCCCTCATCAGTAGTCTATCTGACATTGAGTTTATTGATGTTTAGGACAAGACAAATCCCAAAGAGGTATGGGATGCTCTTGAAAATATGTATGGTGGTGATGAGCATGTAAAATAGGATAAGGAAGAGATCTTGAGAGGAAAGTTTGAAGACATGCAGATGATTGAAGGAGAGACCATTCAGTAGTATGGAATAAGAATCAAAATAGTTGTTGGAGAAATAAAGAGTGTAGGTGGCAAAATAGAAGATTCCACTGTAGTAAGTAAAGTCCTGAGATCCTTGTTGCCGGTCTATGCAATAAGGGTTGCTGCTATTCAGGAGCTGAGATCAATAGACAAGTCTAAGGCATCCTTGGACTCCATCATAGCCAAGTTGATAGCCTATGAGCTGAATAGTTTTGATGGTAGTGTTCAAAAGTCAGAATCAGCTTTTAAAGCTTCTAGCTAGGAGATTTCCAAAAGGGACTAGTAAATACAAAGGTAAGCTTCCTTTAAAATGTTTCTCCTATAACCGAATAGGACATATTGCTATGAACTATCCTAATAGTGACAACAAGGATAAACTGGAAAGGTTCAAGAAATTCAAAGGAGGAAACCAGAGAAATTGTTTTGTGGCAGTTGATGAAGGTGTCATAAATGACGAATCAAAAGATGAAGAGAATGAAGACATTGTGTTTGTTGCTGTAAAGGAAGATGTGGTAGAGAAGAAGGCTCTTGTCTCTCGGTTTGATGATTCCAATGAGTGGATCATTGACAGTGGCTGTTTTCACCATATGACTAGTGACCGGAGCAAGTTTATATCCTTAGAGGAGTATGATGGTGGTGTGGTTCGCTTTGGCAATGATGTACCATGCATGGTCAAAGGAAGAGGGTCCATCTCTTTGAATGGAAAGAGTAGTGCTGATAATGTGTACTAGGTTGATGGTCTCAGACATAACCTTCTAAGTGTTGCCCAGCTAAATGACAGTGGTCTCACTCTATAATTCAAGAATGGAGTTTGCAGAATCGAAGGTAAAGATGGTAAATTGGTAGCCACCGACATGCAGACTAAAGGTAACCTATTTCATCTAAATGCAAATATAAGTACATGTCTTATGGCTAAGCTTGATGATAGCTGGATATGGCATAGGAGGTTCTGCCATGTGAACTTTGATAACATTGTGAAGGCCAGTAAGATCAAGGTAGTTAGAGGGTTGCTGGTGTTGAGAAAACCGGATAATACCTTGTGTAGAGAATGTCAATTGGGAAAATGTCTTCCTTAACCTTTAAAGGTAAATCTTTTACTGCAGACAACTTGCTTGATCTTGTGCATACTGATTTATGTGGTCCTATGAAAACTAGAAGTGTGCAAGGTGATAGGTACTTCATGATTCTCACTGATGACTGCTCAAGAATGATGTGGGTCACATTCTTGAAAGACAAGTCTGAAGCTTTTGGGAAATTCAAAGCTTTCAGAGCATTAGTGGAGAAGGAAAGTGGTAAAAGGATCAAATGTCTCAGAACTGATCAAGGAGGGGAGTTCACTTCTAGTGAATTCAACAAGTATTGTGAAGAATTTGGCATCAAGAGATACCTGTCTGCCCCCTGAACTCCATAATAGAATGGCCTAGCAGAGAGGAATAACCGAACTGTTGTTGAAGTAGCTAGAACTATGTTGATCCAAGGAAAGGTTGCTCACACCTTTTGGAGAGAAGTGGTGAGCACTGCAATTTACACTATGAACTGGGTACTCATCAAAAAGGGTAAGGACAAAACTCCTTATGAGTATTGGACCGGTAAGACACCTATGGTAGACTACTTTAAGGTATTTGGTAGAAAATGTTACATCAAGAGGAGTGAAAATTAGGGAAAATTTGAAGCTAAATGTGATGAAAGAATATTTCTAGGATATTCCACCAAGAGTAAAGCTTTCAAGTGCCACAACAATAGGACTTAGAGAATTATGGAAAGCATCAATGTAAGAGTTGATGAATCCTTTGAGAAGACTGAGAAAACCGGCAATGAGCAAGTTGTAAATGAACCGGTTGCAACCATCTGAGAACCGGTTGTCAGTCAACCTAGTACCAGTAACAGTGTTCTTGAACCGGTGAATGCTGATACTGATGAAGATGTGGATGAAGAAGAAAAGCAAGAAGAACCAGGTAAGACCATTCCTCGGTATGTCAAGTTGAATCATGATCCCAAGTAGATCATAGGTGATAAGGATGCAGGAATCCTTACTAGAAGAAATATCAGAGAAAACTCATGTATGATCTTTGAATTTGAGCCTAAGTCATTCAAAGAGGCTCATAAATATGAATATTTGGATCAAGGCAATGGAAGAAGAACTTGACCAGATAGAGAAAAATGGTACATGGTCCTTGGTACCCAGACCAGAGCATAAAAATGTCATCGGCACCAAATGGGTGTTCAAAAATAAGTTGGATGAGGATGGCACAGTGATTAGGAATAAAGCCAGATTGGTATGCAAAGGATATGCTCAAGAAGAAGGTGAAGACTATGGGGAAACCTTTGCTCCTGTAGCCAGATTGGAAGGAGTTCGTATGCTTCTTACATATGCAGCTTTTAAGAGATTCAAGGTATATCAAATGGATGTAAAATCTGCATTCCTAAATGGTCTACTTGAAGAGGAGGTGTATATTGAGCAACTAGATGGGTTTACCCTATCTGAAGACAGTGACATGGTATGTAGGCTACATAAAGCATTATATGGTCTATAGCAAGCACCTAGGGCATGGTATGAGTGCCTACATTCCCATCTTGTGAAGATTGAATTTGAGAGAACAAGTGAAGATAGCAATATCTACTTGAAGTCTAAAGAAGATCAGATCCTGATCTGTGAAATTTTTGATGATGACATTATCTTTGGAGGAGATGACAAGATGAGTCATGAGTTTGTTGATGAAATGAAGAAAGAGTTTCAGATGTCACTCATAGGGGAGATTAAGTTCTTCATTGGATTGCAGATCTAGTAGATGAAAGATGGAATCTTCATCACTCAGTCCAAATATGTCAAAGAGGTGTTGAAGACTTTTGGCATCGAAGATAGCAAACCGGTTGGTACACCAATGGTGACCGGTTGCAAATTGACAAAGGAGGATGATTTCGCACTGGTTGATGAGAAGGAATACCGGTCAATGATTGGTAAGTTGCATTATGTAGTGCATAGTAGACCAGATATTGCACATGCAGTCGGCATAACTGCAAGGTTCCAAAAGAGTCCAAGAGAATCTCACTTGAGTGTAGTCAAGTGGATTCTTAGGTATCTAAAGGGAACGATTGACTATGGATTGTGGTACCCATACAACAATAATTTCAATCTGAAAGTATTCATAGATGCTGATTGGGTCAGTAATGTGGATGACTGAAATAGCACAACCAGTGGTGCATTCTTTCTCGATGGTAGACTGGTCTCATGGATGAGTAAAAAGAAGAGTTGCATCTCTCAGTCTATAGTGGAAGTGGAGTATGTTGTAGCTTTCATGAACTACACTCAGACAATCTGGATGAAGCATGTATTGGAAGGCTTCAAGATCCCTGTATCTGAACCGGTAAGTATATTTTGTGATAGCACAAGTGCTATCAATATATCAAAGAATTCGGTTTTACATTCTAGAACCAAGCATTTTGAGCTTAATTATAATTTCTTGAGGGAAAAGGTTCAGAATAAAGAGATTGCACTGGAGCATGTGTCCAGTATGGAACAGTTAGCAGACATATTCACCAAGCCTCTCCCAAAGACAACATTTGTGCATTTGAGAGGTGAATTAGGGGTATTGCCCCTTCAGGAGGTGAACTAAAAGTGATTGTTCCACATCAGTCAGGTACTAAAAAGACAAATATTTTGTTGATTGGTGTGTTTATGGATGCTACTCCTCAGGGGGAGTAGCATGATGAAACAGTAATGATTGTACCTCCACTTTGGCATTGTTGTCAAAGGGGGAGAAGGAGTGAGAGTGAAGCGAAAAGATATCTGCAGCAAATGGGAAGAAGATGTGAAGCAGAGAATATATCTTTTGTATATTGCCATCAACGCGAAAGGAGGAGATTGTTGGCATTATGTGAACTGACATGAGCATTATGTGAACCGACATGATCCTTATGTGAACTGGCATGAAGACATAATGATATTGTATGTTGTCATTGATGTCAATATGAGACATAGTGTGAACCAGCACATGTGATAAGTGAAGAGAGAGGAACCAGCATATGTGTGAACTAGTTTATATGCAAAAGTGAAGTGGCATATTTGTTCAAAGTGAACCGACATGTAGTTATGGGAACCGGCACATAGAAGCACTATATGACAACTGGTTGGTAGGCAGCTTCCACTTCGGGGTTTTTGGTTGGAGTACCTCAAGTCTATTTGTTTCAGTCAGTGATCTTTGTGTGGTGAGTTAGCAGTATGATGGAGGACAGATCATGTTGTCATGTAAGCTCTATGTGCGTGAAGGATCTTGAATGAAGATGACTATTCCTATCTACCTCAGGAATGTACAAAGTCTGTCAAACGGTGATAACGCGTGATGGGTTATCAGTCACCATGAAAATGGTGGATAATGGATGATGGAGAATGTCTTGAGATCGATTCAAGACTGGTGCATTTAATGCAGTATGATTCAATAGCCAAAATTGAACCATTTGAATTGCTCAACCTAACAGGTTTAGGGTTTAGGGTTTTTGCTACCGACCTGTATGTTTCCTATAAGGTCAATGTTGGGTTTCTGTCTGAGGTTGTTGGCAAAAGTTGTGAGTGTGTATCCAAGGAAAGTGATACGTGATTCTTTCTCGACCAAAGGAGAGAAGAGATACCTTGCAAAGTGAATGTGTAAAAGGAAAAGAGGAGCCTAAACGGATCTACATTAGCATTGAGTGTTGTTAATAGATCATTGTAATACTTGTTGATCTCTAACCATTTCAATAGTTGTAAAATCCCCTAACAAGGTAGCCTTAACTGGCTTGATTCAAAATCCCTTAAATCAGGTGGTCTTAATCGGCTTGTTTCTAATCCCTTAACTGGGTAACTCGAGGCTAATGAGTTCTGAGAAGATAGAGAAGCTTAGGAGATCCTTTCAGCTATTGAGTTCTTAAAATCCTCTAACAAGGTGACCCTACCAGGTTTAACCCTTAACCGGGTATCCCTTAACTGGGTGATCCTTAACAGGATTGGTTCCTACCATAACCTATTGTAATGTCCTTAACTGGACAAGGCTCCTAACTGAGCGGACTTCTAAACAGTTCAAAAAGAAGCTTGTGGGTATTCATCCCCACCGTGGTTTTTCCCAATTGGGTTTCCACGTGAAAAATATGTGTGTCATGTGTAATGCTTTTGTCTTGTGATGCTCTATTTTATCTATTATGCACATGAAGGTTCTATGTTTTATGCTTGTCTATAAAACATATTGAACTCACTGTTGTGAAGATTTGATGGTTAAGTTTACTAGTTTATGGATGAGAATATAATGATAATGTGGTATTGAGCTAAGAGAAAAGCTTATTGAGTGACTGGTTCATGACTGATTGAGCTATACTAGATGTTACTGGTTGCACTCTATTTTACCAGTATCTCTGTTTATCATTCATTTAGAGTATTTGCTATGAAACTAGTTTTGGATTGTATTTGTGTTTGTACTGATTCATGCCCCCCCCGCCCGCCCTCTCAGTACCGGTTCAGTACTAGTGGTTCATCATTGAGTTATCAGTTTATATTGAGAAACTTGATGGTTTTTAACTATTAGATGATACAGATATGGTTTGCAAGTTAAGGAAACCTTTATATGGATTGAAACAAGCACCTAGAGCTTGGTATGCAAGGTGGACAAATATATTTTGAAGTTTGGTTTTACTAAGGGCAGTGTTGACAATAATTTATATAATTAAATCACAGATGATGAAATATTGATTGTTGAAGTATTTGTTGATGACATTATTTTTGGAGGTGAAGATAAATTATGCACAGAATTTTCTAAGAATATGGAGAAATAATTTGAGATGTCTATGATTGGTGAGATGAAATTTTTCTTAAGTTTGTAGATTACTTAGATTGACAAAGGCATTTTTATCTATCAAACTAAATATTCTAAGGAATTGTTGAAGAAATTTGGTCTGGGAGAATCTAAACCGGTGAGTACTCCTATGGTTACAAATGAGAAATTGACAAGAAAAGATGTTTCTACATTGGTAAATTCAACAAGATACAAATCTATGATTGGAAGTCTATTTTATTTGACTTAGACTAGGCTTGACATTATGAATGTTGTTTGTATTATTTCAAGATTTCAAAGTGATCCTAAAGAAAATCATGAGATGGGGGTAAAAGTAATTTTTAGATACTTGCAAGGTACCATAAGAGTATGATGCAGAGCATCTATCTCAAACCATAAAACCTTCATTCAAGGGTATTACTGACCCAAAGCTAATACAAGACCTTAAACTTGAATCAAGATACACATAAAAGATCAACCACTCTTCTCAACTCCAAAACAATTTTAAAGGTTATATTTCATCCCTATAGACATTCATTCAAGATTTAAGATTATTAAATTCACCATAACATGAGGGAACAAATTCTTTATTTCCATGGAATACCCTAGTTCAGGGTTTCATCCTTTAGAAACTGTTTTCACCCTTTAAAAACTGTTTTCACCAAAATAATCACAGAATATTAAATTCTTAACCAAATTAAGTCAGATAAAAAAAAATGGAAAGATGATTCAGATAAATTTATAGCACATATAGCCTTTCTTCAGTATGATTCCTCATGTTACCACACCAAAATCTGCAACTAGACTACTACTGCCTTCACTAGTCTGCTTTTCAACATAAACTGTAGCAAACAATCATCAATAAATTTTTAAATATTGATCATAAAAGAAATCGCTCTTGTCCAAATTTATATTACTGAGTTACACAACTTCTCTTAAACTTTTAGTAAGATCCAACAGTTAATTAAAATGTTATGAGCATTTTCCCCAAAATGGATAACCCTTGGCAGGGTTTTGACAACTTTTGTAAACACAAACATATCTTGCCAAATACTCCACAAAAATGAATAATAAAGGATTCATCTGAAATATATTTCATTAATATATTATTAAAAAACATTTACATATCAAAATTACACCAAGTGTGATCCTCCATGGATCAATGATAGTCACAGATTCCTTAAAACCTCATTACAATTTGAGGGTTTGATGGAGAATCTTTGTCAAATCTCCTCCGAACTACTCTACCCTCTTGATTTTGACCAAAAATGGTTTTATAAACCATTTCCAAATTATTCCTAGCTACTCTAACCACCTTATGACTAATGGATTTCATTCTTACACTTTTGTTGCACTTTTTGGCAATGTTGCAACTTTACAATTTTGACAATTTTTGACATAAATGACTCTAACCCTTACATGGACACTTTTAGCACTTAAAGATGGACAAAATATGATATATTTGGACAAAATAGCTCCTTTAGACTTACATATTATGATTCAATGGGCTCAAATAACCTTAATACATTATGAATGACTCAGATACAATTAAATTGCTCATATTATTATTTTTGACCTCCTAGTATGTTTGTGTGCTTAGGTGCCTCTAAACCATACTCCCAACCTTGAAAAGTTTCCAAGTCCCTTGGAAACATGGGTAAAATGACTTGCAAGAAAAATTTTGAGTGAAAATTTCACCTTTGTCTTCATCTTTACATATTTATGCCTCTTTATGTTCATGCTTCCTTCTCAAACAATCTCTTTGTGATTCCTACCAATGGAGTTTGTAGTGGTTGCCATCCAAGTGCTTTTACCAACCATAAGTCCACCTCTCCATGCTGCATCACATCACCAAAAAAATATGTTTCTCACCTAGGATTTCTCCTCTTTGCCTCTCTCCCTAGTCTTTTGGCAACCAATGGACCATCCCTTTGGCCCTAGACAAACCTTCCTTGTCTACCCACACACAACACCAACTTCCTCTTGTGGCTAGATGGACAAGAACCTACAACCAAAACTCATCCATAACACAAAACACAAACATATCTCTTAGTCTAGATCTTTTGTTGGGCTCTAATACCAATTTGATGTAGAGCATCTATCGCAAACCATAAAACCTTCATTCAAGGGTATTACTAACCCAAAACCAACACAAGACCTTAAACTTGAATCAAGAGGCACATAAAAAGATCAACCAATCTTCTCAACTCCAAAACAACTTCAAAGGTTATATTTCATCCCTATAAACCTTCATTCAAGATTTTAGATTATAACATTCACCATAACATGAGAGAACAAATTCTTTATTTCCATGGAATACCCTAGTTTAGGGTTTCATCCTTTAAAAATTGTTTTCACCAAAATAATCACAAAATATTCAATTCTTAACAAAATTAAGACAAAAATAACTAGAAAGATGATTCAGGGAAATTTCCAACACATATAGCCATTCTTTAGTATGATTCTTCAAGTGACCACACAAAATGCTGCAACCAGACTGCTACTGCCTTCACCAGTCTGCTTTTCACCATGAACTGTAGCAAATAGTCATCTATAAATTTTTAAATATTGATCATTAAATAAATCACTCTAGTCCAAATTTATATTATTGAGTTACACAAATTCTCTTAAATGTTTAGTTAGATCCAACAGTTAAATAAAAGGTTATGAGTATTTTCCCCAAAACGGATAACCCCTGGCACAGTTTTGACAATTTTTGTAAACACAAACATATCTTGCCAAATACTCCATAAAAATGAATAAGAAAGGATTCATCTGAAATATATTTCATTAATATATCATTAAAAACCATCTATATATCAAAATTACACCAAGTGTGATCCTGCATGGATCTATGACACTCACAGATTCCTTAAAACCTCATTATAGTTTGAGGGTTTGATGGATAATCTTTGTCAAATTCCCTCCAAACTGCTCTACCCTCTTGATTTAGACTAAACATGGTTTTATAAACCATTTCCAACTCCTTCCTAACTACTCTAACTGCCTTATGACCAATAGATTTCATTCTTACACTTTTCTTGCACTTTTTGGCAATGTTGCAACTTTACAATTTTTACAATTTTTGACATAAATGACTCTAACCCTTACATGGACACTTTTAACACTTCAAGATGGACAAAATATGACATCTTTGGACAAAATATCTCATTTATCCTTACATATTATGATTCAATGGACTCGAATAACCTTAATACATTATGAATGACTCAAATACAATAAAATTGCTCATATTATAATTTTTGACCTCCTGGTATGCTTGTGTGCTTAGGTGCCTCTACAACCGAATATGGCTTGTGATACCCTAAGGATGATAACTTTAATTTATGTACATATATAGATTTTGATTGGACCATAGATTTTAATGACCAGAAAAGTACTTCAGGTGGAGCTTTCTTTCTTGGAAAGAAGTTGGTTTCATGGATCAACAAGAAATAGTCATGTACTTCTCTATCTGCTACTGAAGCTGAGTATGTTGTTGTTGCTACTAACTTCACACTTTTTTTATGGATGAAGAAAATGTTGAAGGATATAAAGTTGGATTGTGATGCACAAGTAGTTATTCATTATGATAACTCTGTTGCTATTGATATATCAAAGAATATGGTATTTAATTCTAAAAAAAGCACATATCTATCAAGTATAATTTTTTGAAGGAGAAGGTGGAAGAAAATTAAGTTAAACCACTTTATGTGAACACTAAAGAGTAAATTGTAGATATTTTCACTAAACCTTTATCCAAGGAATAATTTGAGTACCTAAGAGATAGACTGGGAGTTTCTGCCCCCGGTAGAGACTTGATTGATATGGTTTGTCATCAATCTGACATGCATTATTTAAGATACTATTCATTCTCACACTAATGTGGGATGCTAATACTTAGGGGGACTAGTCAACTTTGGAATTTAGAGGCTTATGTTTTTGCTTTGATATTTCTGTCAGATTTCTAGCATTGATGTCAAAGGGGGAGAGATATTGATGTGAAAAAGATTAAGAAAGATTAAGAAAATGTCAAAGGGGGAGAGATATGAAAAGTAAGAGATATTGTTATTTAGAGCTATATGCGGGTGATATTGTTCGTTGTCTTCCACAGGGGGAGACTTGTTTGGCATTTCTTGGTACTTAGATATTTTTCACATCTATTGTGCCATCAATGCCAAAGGGGGTGATTGTTGTCCATTTAGTGGAATTGATTATGTGTTGCATTGATGTTAACACTAGCTATTTGGATGCTTTACCAACATCCTTTTGATCCTAGGAGGATGAGTGGTTTTTGGTTAACTTGGATCCAACATGATCCGACCAGATCTAATATAGTCTGGTGATGGAATTGGCTTGCTCATGATACCTATACTTATATTTGGTCAATTGGTTTTGGCCTGGTGGTTGGATGCTATCCTTCTTTCTTAGAAGATTGGTTTCTAGTTCCGACAAGGGTTTCACCGACAGAGCCTTTGATGGAGATCTTTGATCAATTGCATAAGTGGTGTTGGTGCAACTTTTGATGGAGTTTCAGGATGTTGTTGGTGATCATGCTCGAGACTTGGTAGATTAAGATCATTTTGAAAGTGTTTGGACCTATACTTGGTCCTAGTTGATCTAGGTTATGGACTAGCTTTAATGTATCATGTGGAGAGGACCTATTGATGTATTTATGGGATGTCTTATATGTTTATATTACTTGTTTGGTCTAAGGCTGACATGGTTTGTATTTATGTAATTAGTTTATTATCTAGTGGCCGACCTAATTGTTTATGGTCGAGGGTTTGTATATATATAGATGTAAGATCTCATTATAGATCATCATGGTAAATGTAGGAGGTCATGGTCAAGGAATGTAATGTGCGAATAATGTAATAAAATTCAGGTAGAGGATTTTATCAATTATTAGAGATTAAATTGGGTTTATATAAGAGGTTTTAGTCATCTGGTATTGAGCTTAATTGAAATTGTACTCAGGCATAGGAGATGCTATCCTTTGCAGTTCAAGAGTTCTCCAGATTGTAGTTTGGATTTATATGTAGTCAGTGAGGCTCCTTTTGTGATGATCAGTGTGCTCTAGACTGTTGGCATTCCTACAAGTGTAGGTCCCTCAATTGTAATTCACATACTTATTGCAGAAGTATTATCTGACTATGGGTAGGCTTCCCACCATGGTTTTTCCCTTTACTGGGTTTTCCACGTATAAATCTTGGTGTTATGTGGATGGATTTTTGTTTATACTTAATTGAGTAACTTCTATTCTAGTATTATTGTTTTGGGTTCTGGTATTAAAGTTTTAATTGTTGAATGTTTCTGTAATCTGTGACAATTGATTCACCCCCCCCCTCTCAGTTCTCTTTTAGTTATGTGAACTGCCTAACATTTTCTTTCATCCTGATGCCTTCAAGTTGACCTCTTAGTGATTGCATCTTGGCCTCTTTGACTTTGACATCTTCTTCAAATAAACTTTGCAATATATCCCAAGTCTCCTTGGTAGATGCATAGTGCATGACCTTGACATACTCATTATTTGACAACCCACTTAGAATAACATGTTTATCCTTTGCATTATTCTCATACTCCTTCTTAGTATCTAGATCAGTGGGAGGAACACTAGGGACAATATACCCATTCTTGATAAACATCTGCACATCAAAACCAAGAGAGGAAATATAGGTCTCCATTCTTCTTCTCTAGAAGGTATAGTTAGATCTATCAAACATGGGGGATTTTGAGGGGGCAGACTCATTTCTTCCCATTGTGTTCTTTGACCAGAATCTATCCAAGCTAGAGAAATATTTTATCAACCAGGAACCTAGGCTTTGATACTAATTGTTGAACACAATGTACCACTGAGAAGGGGGTGAATCAATGGTTCCTAAAAATATTTTCTCTTTACACCAAGCTTTGAGTACCACTTAACAACTTAAGGACTAAGCAATCAAACTGGTAAGATATGAGAGGATATCAAAAGAGGAAAACACACAAATGCATAACCCACAACACTATATGTATGAGGAAAACCCAATATGGAAAAAACCTTGGTGAGAAATGTTGTTAGAGTCTACTGCTCCAATCTAACGTCACAATGAAACAATAGATTACAATTATTTAGGGCACCAACCCAAGGAACACCAACCTCTATGGATTTCAGGAACCAACATAAGGAGAACCAATCCCTACACCAAGAACTAACTCAGTGTAATATAATGAAATACAATTTTAATGTAATGATAACATCTAGTTGCAAATGAGTTTTGCAACACTTGATCAATAGATGTCTACTGGTTATCAACTTCCTCTGTTTCACC
This sequence comes from Cryptomeria japonica, assembly GCF_030272615.1. Taxonomy (NCBI): domain Eukaryota; kingdom Viridiplantae; phylum Streptophyta; class Pinopsida; order Cupressales; family Cupressaceae; genus Cryptomeria; species Cryptomeria japonica. The sequence goes on from NC_081407.1 coordinate 610,172,649, forward strand.
AGTCCTTCTTCTATCGGTTATCATATTTCTCTCTCTGATCTCTTATTGGTTTCTCTCTACCTATCTTCTCTCTCTTTGACCCTCACCCTAAACAATATCACAATTGGATGCCTTCCTAACATTTCAATACCTATCGGTATGCTTGACTATTAAGACTATAACAGTTCACCAGTTACTCTATCTCTACCAATTTGAACCTCTCACCGGTTCAGCCTACTAATAAACACTCTAACTCTCTATAAAATAACTCTTAGGAAGATAGTCTTTCTTCTTTCTCAGGCTCTCTTTTCTCTCACAACTCATATCTAGCATCAATCAATCTCAGTCTCAAGTTCACACCTCTTCAACTCACTTTGCAGTTAACTAGTTACTCTGATCTTGTCGGTTAAGCCACTGGTATACCCTCTCATAGGTTGTACCTCCAAAACTCATTCTTTATGATCTTGGATAAAGTCTCTCACTAGTTGGCTCTTTCTTTCTCTTTCACTCTCAATCATTTATCATCTAACCGGCAACATCATCCCACATCTTCAGCCATGAGTCAACTTATTTATACTTGATTTTTCCTACCATAAATGATATTAAAACTTTTGGTGAGTTAGAGTTTCTTCATAGACCCTAAGTCAAACCAAATCCAATCAGATCTCCTTCCAGAGATCGACCATGTGCAATGGATCAATCAGACTCCACCAATCCTACTGCGGTTAGAACACATTTTCCCTATTTGGAAAACATGGGACCTCTTTCAATCTACACTTGTCAAACACCTATGAAGTGATCATGTAGATAGCTTCACCTACCCTGATTAGCACATGGACACTCAGCCTGGATCATGAAGTCACCAAATCAGATCTCTATCCTTTGATCTGTCTTAAGCTGCACCCTTCTTCTCTCAACCCACGAAACATGTTATCGACATTATTCCACCAGTCACCACCTACCTCACCGACAACACTTCACTGACCATAGTATGCATGACACATGTCTCTTGTGTATCAACTTTGTCAGCATCCACCTCTACTAAGTCTTTCGTGTCAAGCCAGACAAGTTCATTGACCAACCACACAAGCAGGTTCATCTACTGGTTCTCTAACCCTACCAGTTCTACTCACTAAATCGGTATAACCTAACTTCACCAGTGGACCTTTATACCTGTTGATCTCTTCTTTGTCGGTGGATCAACTTGGCCTTCCATCAAACATGTTGGTCCATCCATTAAGTCCATTTATCAATTGCATTATTCTTCTCTTTGTCTATCGGTGGTCGCATTCCCTATTCTTCTTTGCTTCCTCGCTTGTTTACCTTGCCTTTCCGATGGTATTTCTTTACCGGTATATGTTGCACTTCATGTGTACTGGTAGCATACCTTTTCTATCTACTTACAAACTCCATCCTTCATGTAGGTTGACATCATTACATACTTCACCCATACTGTCACCACTACCTACTCATCGGTTACCATTCGATACCAGTTGACATCAATGATAACATAATGCCAACAATACTTTCTCTTCTACTCAACTTCTTCTCTTTTGTCAGCTATCTAGTTCTTCTTCTCATGGCTGATCTTCAACTAATTCTTCTCCACCTTTGGCAACAATGTGAAAAGTACAAATATCTATGTTGTCTTCATGTCTATTGTTGCCATCTCTATTTATCTCATTATAGCTACTCCCCCTGAGGAGTAGCCCACTTCACATCAATCCAAAACTGAAATATTTTCAATGAATTCACTGGATTGATGCATCACCAACATCTTAGTTGATCTTGTGTAGGGGTACAACCCCTAATCTACCTTTGAGATACTCAAAGATTTTCTTTGGAAAAGGTTTAGTGAATATATATGCTAACTGCTCTTTGCTAGACACATACTCCTTTTTTACTTTCTTCTCCTATACTCTTTCCCTAAGAAAGTGATACTTCAACTCAATGTGTTTTATTCTTGCATGTAACACATGATTTTTTGAAATATTAATAGCACTAGTGTTATTACAATGAATAGTTTCCGATTTAGACATGTCTTCCTTAAAGCCTTCCAAAATATGTCTCATCCATATAGCCTGAGTATAATTCATTGATGCTACCACATATTCTCCTTCAATAGTAGATTGTGAAATAAAAGACTATTTCTTTCTTATCAAGGACACCAATCTTTCTTCTAAAAAGAAAGCTCCACCAGTTGTGCTTTTTGAGTCATCAACATTTCTAGCTCAGTCTTCATCTGTGAAAACTTTTAAAGAAAAAATTCATTATGTGGATACCATGGACCATAATCAACTGTTCCTTTCAAATACCTGAATATCATTTTTACAGCTACCATGTGTGTCTCCTTAGGATCTTTCTGAAATCTTGCAACCAATCCAACATGTGCAATATTTGGTCTACTGTGAAAAAAATAATGTAACTTTCCAATCATAGACTTGTATTCTTTCTCATCCACAAATGGTAAAACATCTTGTTTTGACAATTTACAACATGTCCCCATCAGAGTACCAACCAATTTACAATCTTCCATGCCAAAAGTCTTCAATACTTCTTTTACCTACTTATTCTGATAGATAAATATTCCATTCTCCAGTTGTTGAATCTGTAAACAAATAAAGAATTTTATCTCATTGATAAGAGACGTCTCAAATTATTTCTTCATTTAATCTACAAAAGAAATACACATGTCATCATTTCCATCAAATATTATATCATCAACAAAAAACTTCAGCAAGTAACATTTTATCTCCATCAGTCTTCAAATATATGTCACTATCTTCACTGGTTCTCTAGAATCCTATCTTGATTAGATGTGCATGCAATCTTCCAAAACATGCTCTAGGAGCTTTCTTCAATCCATGTAGTGCCTGATGAATAATTATGAACAATAAATACAAACAAATACTAAGAGTGGGGGAGTGAATCGGTATGCACAAAAACTTCTTAAACAACTTAAACTGCAAAGATTGCACTAATTGGTAGACAATATCACCAATATAAATAAAGGCACTATCGGTAAAACACAGTATGACTGTAAAAGACATAAAGCGGTAACATCTAGATATTCTCAAAACCTAATATCTCATCTCAACTTCATCCATATTCTTAACCAAGTAATACATCAGAAATACAATGACCATTGGATCAACTTGCATTACCGTTTAATAGAAAATACTAAAACATCACATGAAAAAGCATCACACATAGCACACTGATTTTTCACATGGAAACCCAACTGGGAAAAACCACAGTGGGGATGAATACCCACTAGTTGTTCTTGAACTCTTCTGAAGTTCTCTCTATTAGGAGCCTATTCTGGTTAAAGACTTTACAACTGGTTCTGTTAGGAACCGATCCTACTAGGGATCACCCAGTTAAGGGATGGCTAAATACCTGGTTAGAGGTTAAAACCCTGTTAAAGGTTACCTTGTAAGAGGATTTGAAGAACTCAATGATTTTGAGTCACCTTGTTAAAGGATTTACAAAAATCCTATTAAAGCTACCCAGTAAAGGGATTTTCCATCTGCTTAAATGGTTAGAAATCAATAGGTAATACATTGATCTGATAACAACACTTAATGTCAAGATAGATCTGCTTTAGTTTCTTTGCATCTGCAATCACACTCTGCAAATTTTTGCTTACTCCTTTGGTCTGGAAAGAATCACCTCACATACATTCATTTGCCAACAACTTCAAATAAAAATCATCATCGACCTTATAAACAACAATAAGGTTGGTGGCCAAAACCTAAAACACTAAGCATGTAGATTAACAAAACAATTTGTCCATTCCCGACCATTTAAAGACATTACATAGGGTAAAACAAGCTTGAACAAATCTCAAGACATTCTCCATCATCCGTTCTTCACCTCTTTTGGAAGCTAGTAACCCATCATGTGCTCTCCACCTCTTTTGGAAGCTAATAATCTATCACATGCTCTCCACCATTTACTAAGATTTTGCACATTACCGAGGTAGATAGAATCAATCTTCTTCATGCAATATCCTCAAGGAGATCCTTCACACGCACAAGGCTAATGTGGCATAGTGATTTAATCTTCATTTCAATGCTAACTCATCATAGGATGTCATCGGTCGAATCACACAGACTTGGAATGCGTCAACCAAACACCCTAAAGCTGAGACTACCAACCATTAGTCATATCAAATGAAACCCTGATACAAACTTTGTATATACCCATTCACACTCCAACATACCAGTTCACTTTTTGCATATACTAGTTCATACCATCATACTAGTTCACTTGCCAATTTGTTTACTTCAATATACCAGTTCATACTTCAGCATATTGACATCAATGACAATATACAATCCCATCATGTCATCAAACTCTACACATATGCCGACAATCTCCCCCTTTCTCATTGATGGCAATACAAAAAGATATCTCTACATCTTATTCCATATAATATGTCTTCAATACTACAGATATCTTCTCTGCTTCACATCTTCTCCCCCTTTGACAATAATGCTAAAGTGGAGGCACAAACATCCATGATCTACTATGTTGCACCCCCTCAAGAGTTGCATCCTTGAACACATCAATCCTGAAAATATTTGACAATGCAATACCTGACTTATGTGGAGCACATACCTTTAGTTCACCTCTTGAAGGGGAAACACCACTAATTCACCTCTTAAATAGGTAAATGTAGCCTTCAGTAGAGGCTTGGTGAATATATATGCTAACTGCTCTTTACTGGAAACATGTTCCAATACAACCTCTTTGTTCTGAACTTTCCCTCTCAAGAAATGATACTTGAGCTCGAAGTGCTTGGTTCTAGCATTCAATACCAGATTCTTGGAAATATTAATTGCACTTGTGTTATCACAAAATATACTCACCGGTTTAGATACAGGGACGTTGAAACCACTTAATACATGCTTTGCTTCTCCTGTGGACTAAGAGATACAACTCTGCTTCTTGCTCATCCATGAGACTAATCTACCACTGAGAAAGAATGCACTACCAGTTGTGCTCTTCCATTCATCCACATTACCAACCCAATTGACATCAGTAAACACTTTGAGATTGAAATCATTATTGTATGGATACCACAATCTATAATCTATAGTTCCCTTCAGATATCTAAGAATCTACTTGACTGCTACCAAGTGGGATTCTCTTGGACTTTTCTAGAAATGTGCAACAATGCCCACTACATGTGCAATGTCTGGTCTGATGTGCACTACATAGTGCACCTTACCAATCATTGACTGGTATTCCTTCTCATTCACAAACCCTAAGTCATATTCTTTTGATAATTTACAACCGGTCATCATCGGTGTACCAACCAGTTTGCTGTCTTCCATGCCAAAGGTCTTCAACACCTCTTTGATATACTTGGACTGAGTGATAAAGATACCATCTATCATTTGTTGAATCTGTAGTCCATTGGAGAACTTAATCTCTCTGATTAGTAACATCTTGAATTCCTTCTTCATTTCATCTGCAAACGCATGGTTCATCTTGTCATCAACAAACACTTCACAGATCAAAATCTAATCTCCTTTTGTCTTTAGATAGACATTGCTATCTTCACTTATTCTTTCAAATCCAATCTTCACAAGATGGGAGTGTAAACGTTCATACCATGCTCTAGGTGCTTGCTTCAATCCATACAAGGCTTTGTGTAGCCTACACACCATATCACTATCTTCTGATAGGGAAAACCCATCTGGTTGCTCTATATACACTTCCTCTTCAAGTATTCCATTCAGGAATGTAGATTTCACTTCCATCTAATACACTTTGAATCCCTTTAAGGTTGCATATGAAAGTAGCATTCGAACTCCTTCCAATATAGCTACTAGAGTAAAGGTTTCTCCATTCAACTTGTTTTGGAAAACCCATTTGGTGCCAATAAAATTTTTATTCTTAGGTCTAGGTACCAAAGACCATGTACCATTCTTTTCTATCTGGTCAAGTTCCTCTTCCATAGCCTTAATCTTGTCTTCATCTTTGTGTGGCTCTTTAAATGTTTTGGGCTCAAATTTAGAAATCATGCAAGAATTGTCTCTGACCTTTCTTCTTGTAAGTATTCCTACATCCTTATCCCCTATGATTTTATTTGGATCATGATGTAGCTTTACATACCTAGGAATGATCTTAACTGATTCCTCTTCCTTTTCCTCTTCATCTTCATCTTCATCTTCATCTTTATCAGCATCTACTGGTGTAGGAGCACTGTTACTTGTACTTGGTTGTTTTGCAACCGGTTCCCAGAAGGTTACATCCAGTTCATCTACGGCTCACTACTGGTTTCCTTGGGTTTCTCGAAGGTTTCATCAACTCTGACATTGATACTTTCAACAATTCTCTGAGTCCTATTGTTAAAACATTTGAGAGCTTTGCTCTTGGTGGAATATGCTAGGAATATTCCCTCATCACATTTTGCATCAAACTTGCTTTGTTATTCACTTCTCTTGATATAACACTTGCTACCAAACACTCTAAAGTGGCTTACTACTGGAGTCTTACCAGTTCGATACTCATAAGAATTTTTATCCTTACCTTTCTTAATGAGTACCCAGTTCATAGTGTAGGTTGCAGTGCTCACCGCTTGTCTCCAAAAAGTGTGAGAAACCTTCCCTTGAATCAGTATCATTCTAGCTACTTCAACTATAGTTCGGTTGTTCCTTTCTACTAGGCCATTCTGCTATGGAGTTTGGGGGGCAGACAATTGCCTCTTGATGTTGTTCTCTTCATAGTACTAATTGAATTCACCAGAAGTGAACTCATCTCCTTGGTCGGTTCTAAGGCATTTAATCCTCTTACCACTTTCATTTTCAACTAGTTCTCTGAAAGCTTTAAACTTTCAAAAAGCTTTAGAATTTTCTTTCAAGAATGTGACCCACATCATTCTTGAGAAATCATCAGTAAGAATCATAAAGTACTTGTCTCCCTGAACACTACTTGTTTTCATAGGACCACACAAATCAGTAAGCACAAGATCAAGTAAATTATCTACTGTGAAAGATTTACCTTTGAAGATTGAAGAAGACATTTTCCCCAGTTCACATTCTCTGCAAAAAGGATTCTTTGGTTTGTTCAGCACATGCAATCCTCTAACTGCCTTGATCTTACTAGCCTTCACAATATTATCAAAATTTACATGGCAAAGTCTCCTATGCCATATCCAAATGTCATCAAACTTAGCCATTAGACATTGACTGATATTTGTATTTAATTGAAATAAGTTACCTCTGATCTACATACTGGTGGCCATCAGTTCACCACTCTTTCCTTTTATTTTGCACACTCCACCTTTGAATTTCAAAGTGATTCCTTTATCATTCACCTCAGCAACACTCAAAAGGTTATGCCTGAGACCTTCTACCCAATACACATTATCAGTACTACTTTTTCTATTAAAAGAGATGGACCCTTTGCCTTTTACCATATGTGGTCCATCATTACCAAATTGGACTACAGTTGCATCATACTCTTTCAGAGAAAAAAACTTCCTCTGGTCGCCAATCATGTGGTGAGAACATCCACTATCAATAATCTACTCATTAGAATTATCAAAGCAGAAGACAAGAGCCTTCTTGTTTGACACATCTTCCTTAATGGCTACAAACACTATGTCTTCTCTTTCTTCATCTTCTGATTCATCATTAGTGACACTTTCATCGACTGCAACAAGACAGTTTCTCCTATTTCTTGCTTTGAACTTTTTAAACTTCTCCAGTTTGTCTTTTTTATCACTGTTGGGACAGTTGACAACAATGTGTCCTATCCTATTGCAAGAAATTTTTTTTAAAGGGAGCTTACCTCTGTATTTTCTAGTTCCCTTAGGAAGTCTCTTTGCAAGAAGAGCTTAAAACTCCATCAAGATCTCCTCATCATCCATATCCTTGCTTTGTCTTGGTTCACAACTAGTACAAGCTTCTTTTCTCTTTCTAGATAGTGCAATAGATACCCTAAAGGTTGATTCAGTCTTCTGAACACTACCATCATAACTATTTAGCTCATATGTAGTCAACTTAACAATGATGGAGTCAAGGGATACCTTTTTCTTGTCAATATATCTCAACTCCTGAATAGCGGCAACCCTTATTGCATAGAACGGTAACAAGGATCTCAAAACTTTGCTAACAATGGTCTCTCATTCAACCATCTGCATGTCTTCAATTTTTCCTATAAGGATTTCTTCTTTAGCTTGCTTCACATGCTCATCACTACCATAGATAGTCTCTAGAGTATCCCATACATCTTTGGGATTGTCATTATCCTGAACATCTCTAAACTCAATATCAGATAGACTGCTGATAAGAGCTTCCATGACTTGCCCATTCTCCTGAATTTCTCTTCTTTGATCATCAGTGAGAGTACCAGTAGGGACAACATAAGTATTCTCAACATAGTTCCACTGTGAGCAACCATGCTTTTAATGTAGATCTTCATTCTGTCCTTCCATATCTTAAATTTATCTCTATTGAAGTTAAGACCTTCCCTCTTCATCATTAGAATAGGATCTTTTCCTCAAGAAGTTAAGCTTATAACACAAGGGAACTGGAGGACGCTCTAATACCAATTGATGAATAATGATGTTCAGTAAATACCCAACAGATACTGAGAGGGGGGGTGAATCAGTATGGACAAAAGCTTCTTAAACAACTTAAATTGCAAAGACTACACTAACTGTTAAACAATATCACCAATCTAAATCAAGGCACTACCGATAAAACACAGTATGACTGTAAAAGACATAAACCAGTAACATCTAGATCTTCTCAAAACCTAATATCTCATCTCAACTTCACCCATATGCTTAAGAAAGTAATACATCAGAAATACAATAACCATTGGATCAGCTTGCATTACTGCTTAGCATAAAACACTAAAACATCACATGAAAAAGCATCACACATAACACACTAATTTTTCACATGGAAACCTAACTAGGAAAAAACACGGTGGGGATGAATACCCACAAGTTGTTCTTGAACTATTCTAAAATTCACTTTTTTAGGATCCTAGTATGGTTAAAGACTTTACAACTGGTTCTACTAGGAACCGATCCTACTAGGGATCACCCGGTTAAGGGATGTCTAAATACCTGGCTAGAGGTTAAAACCCTGTTAAAGGTTACCCTGTAAGAGGATTTGAATAAATCAATGATTTTGAGTCACCCTATTAAAGGATTTACAAAAATCTTGTTAAAGCTACTCGGTAAAGGGATTTTCCATCTGCTGAAATGGTTAAAAATCAACAGGTAATACACTAATCTGATCACAACACTTAATGCCAAGGCAGATTCGCTTCAGTTTCTTTACATCTGCAATCACACTCTGCAAATCTCTGCTTACTCCTTTGGTCTAGCAATAATCATATCACTTACAATCATTTGACAACAACTTCAAATAAAAATCATCATCCACCTTATAGACAACAATTAGGTTGGTGGCCAAAACCTAAAACCCTAAGCATCTAGATTAATAGTACAGTCGATACAATCCTGGCCATTTAAACAAATTACATTAGTTAAAACAATCTTGAACAAATCTCGAGATGTTCTCCATCGTCCATTCTTCACTGCTTATGGAAGATGATAACCCATCACATACTCTCCACCGTTTACTAAGAGTTTGCACATTCCTGAGGTAGATAAAATCAATCTTCTTCATGCAAGATCCTCAAGGAGATCCTTCACATACACAAGGTTGACATGGAAATGTGATCTAATCTTCATTTCAATGATAACTCATCATAGGATGTCACCGGTTGAATTACACAGACTTGGAATGCATCAACCAGAAATGCTGAAGCTGAGACTACCATCTGATAGTCATATCAAATGAAACCTCGATACAAACTTTGCATATAACGGTTCGAACTCGAACATAATGGTTCACTTTTTTCATATACTGGTTAATACCATCATACTGGTTCACTTGCCAGTTTGTTGTTGGTATTTTGGTATGTTTTTGTCATTGATGTCAACACCTACTAATACTTATCAACTCTAGCACTTTGAAGAATTGAAAATGTTCACCAACAAGCATGTGACTTATGCACAATCACCGATATCTGGTACATCGACAAGATATAATGTTCACCGACACTTGGAATGATATGGAAAACACCTGGTTATGTTGAAGACATCATTTGGACACTTTGTCTTGGAGATTTGTGTATTGGCACTTTCGTATTTGCATATTTGTTGTTACTGGCAAATAGGTCCGGAATAAGCACTGTGTTGTTCACCAAAAGTGATAACCCAAGTATACCTGCAAATCTATCTATGAGATAGCCAATCTCAATCAATGAAACACCTCAGGGCTTGGACAACATGACAAGGATATGAATCCTTCTACTCTTCAGGCTCTGCAAAACCTAGGCGGGTATACCTTTGATGCATTTAATCAGACCTATTACACAAAAGACTGCATCAATCAAAAGTAGATGGATCTCAAAAGGTTCAAAAACTAAGAGATAACTGCAGATGGGCTAGATCCATAGTTGCAACTCAACATTTTGAATCATGAGATGGAGGGACACTTCCACATAACATAAAATATAAAAGATATTCTGATTTTGGATTTTTTAAATGGTGTTTTGACAACCTTTAAATATTACAAGAGACCAGTGCCTTATCCAGGCCACAGAGTCATGCATAAAACTGGAAGAGAAATCTCAGATGCAAGTTCTTTTCAACATTAAATTTTTATGTATCAATGCCTTACATTAATACAATCCTCTGCTCTGTCACAAAACCATACTTATATGTAGATATCCAATATGCATTCAAAATCATTAATGTTGGGTTTTAGGATTTAAATCCTTCCTTGAAGAATACCCAAAAGACAACATTACACTCTTGGAGGAATCTAAAAGAGACAACTCAAATTATCCTTGATAATATGAAATTATATGAATCTGAGTACATTTTGGAAACTGTATATGGTGAAAATGGATAACAATAATAACAATATTGAAAGGCTAAATGAATCCAACCACAAAACCCTAGCCTAACAATCAACAAAGATCCACCATAACATATGAAGATTACCTAAGACAATGCAAATCACATGAAATCACAAAGATTATACCATCACATGTCCAATAGGGTTTGGATCTCCATTCTTCCTATCTCCATTGATCTTGCTTGATATATTTGCTCTCAAATTTTTATATGCACAAGAGCTCAACAAAGAACGGAATGTGGTTGCAAGTAGGATCGTAGTGTAGCCAATTGATCAAGTTGTTAGCATGAATAGTGATTAGGGTATTTGGATGCATTAGGGTTTGATAATGAAGAAAGAATCTCCTTATATAGAAGACACAATATGAAATGGAGGGATAAGATTGAGAGGTGTAAAAGGAGGTCGGCTAGGATTAGAGGGTAGGTAAAAGAAATACCAAAATAATGAAAGGGGGTAGGTAGTGTATGAATTAAGAGATGAATGACATGTGTCATGTGTAGGAAAAGCTAATGAATTGATTAAATAAATAAAGATTTATTTAATTAATAGAAGAAATAGGATAATTAAATAAATAAAATATTTATTTAATTTAGGAAAGGGATAATTTAAATAAATAAATGTATTTATTTAAATGAGAAATAAGGCTAGAAGAGGATAAATGAATTAATTAAATAAATAAAGATTTATTTAATTAATAGAAGAATTAGGCTTAGATAATTAAATAAATAAAATATTTATTTAATTAGATTGGACAATTTTAGGTGTCTACATTTTGCCCCTCTTTGAGACAATGCGGCTTGTCGCGTTGTTTCAAAGAAGATAAGATGAACTGATACAGAGTTGCCCCAAGATGGGAATAATATGCCCCCTCGAGAGATTGGATGAAAATTTCTGAAAAGATTGTAGACAATCTCTCGATAAGAAAGAAAGGCTAGAATGGACAGACCGGATAAAGTGACAGAGTCATGGGATGAAGAAGACTGACTCGGGAAATGAAGGCCAAGGCTAGGGTAGGCTATAAGATAGACCACGGACAAAAGACATCCTCATTGTCATCTACACCTTCACGAGATCACAGTGCAGAGCGAGAAAAAGAGCAGCAGCAGTCAGCAGCGATGGCTTTCGTACACAGATTCGATCGCGTTCGCCGATTTCAGAGACCAGCAGAGGTAGGAGAGCCGGTAAGTACCACCAAACCTTCTCGTACTTTGATGCATTTGCTTTTGTCATTAATGCATGCTAGTTAGCAATAAATGCGCTTAGGAATAGGGCACAAAAAAAATGCAAAAACGTGCAACCGCATCTGCGTCGGTGCCAGGCGCGTCTGTGTTGGTGCTAGGCACGTCTGTGTCTGGAATCGCGTTTGTGTCGCATGCGGGTGCGTCTACGTCCTGAAGGGGCGTTTGTGTGCCAAAGTCGCGTTTGTGAATAGTTTAGGCACGTTTATGTCAAACAGGCGTGTTTGCATGGTTTAGGCGCGCTTGTGCAGTCTATAGGCGCTTTTGTGAGGTAGAAATGTGTTTGTGAGTTAAAAGCACGTATATGTCAAAAAATGCAAGGTTTTGTCTTCTAGGTCAAATCGGCAGTTTTGTGATGAACATACGCTATCGATTGGATAAGCTGCTGAGAGGATACACTCAAGCAGGTCCTCTAGGAAGGCTAGGATAGATCAAGGCACTTTGTGATGAACAGGGAGCACCAAGATAGAGTACTTTGTGATGAACAGGGAGTACCCAAAGTATGAGCAGCACTTTGTGATGAACAGGGAGTGCAAAATGTGAGTAACACTTTGTGATGAACAGGGAATGTCACACACATAGTACTTTGTGATGAACAGGGAGCACTACTAGGATAGAAGCAACACTTTGTGATGAACAGTGAGTGTCACTAGAATAGATAACCATATGCATTGAGATAGCGAGTAGCATTTTGTGATGAACAGTGAACGACACCCTGACTGACATGATTGATTTGCTTGACTGCAGGAGTATTTGCCTATGTTGGAGTCACGAGAGAGATTCCCGTCCACACAAAGGTTGCAACCAGAGTTGTCTTTTCAGGATAGAGCTGCCATTGAGGAGATGGAATTGAGACACGTGCTATATGTGCCTAAGTTTCGGGCAAACATGGGTTTGCTGACTGCGCTGGCCGAGAGATGGCATTCAGAGACATGCACATTTCATTTGCCGATGGGTGAGATGACAGTCACCCTGAAGGATGTTTACAGGATTCTGCACATACCGATCGATGGAGAGCTGATTCCATACGATTGTGATGGAGACAAAGAGGCTTTGAGACGGGTGTTTCAGGATCCCGGCCTAGAGATGAGAGCAGGACATGTGGCATGGGACACCATGACCGCGACAGGATTAGCCTTGCCAGCTATGATTGGAGGAGCTATCAGTGGGTTCCTATGTCCGGACAGAGCGACATGGGGGTTGGCAGTGGGCTGGGGAGGAGCACTGGAGATATTGGTGACGCAGCACACTAGATATGCGTGGGGTCCATGTGTTTTGGCCCACCTATATTATGAGCTTCACCAATTTGTCTACCATGGATCAGTGGGACTGGGTTGTGGAGTGACACTTCTGCAGGTTTGGGCATACGAGCATCTGCCTATCACACGGCTGATACATTTCAGAGGCAGGGGTCATGGACGGAGATTTGTTCATTTGTATGATATGATCACTTCGCAGCCTCGGATTGGCAGGTTAGAGCATTGGCGGCGAGTGATAGATGACATTGATGTCGTCATCTGGAGGCCATATCTGGGATGCGAGGAGTGGGAGGATGACGTCGTGGAGCTGCCTTACACCTTCAGGAGCAGATATCTGATTGGGCGGATGCCCTATATATTGGAGAGGTGGCTGGTAGACAGAGTATGTAGGCAGTATGGCAGGATCCAGAGGATGCCACGAGGCTCGGGTATGTATGCCCGCACAGTGAGGGATCAGGCACAGTTTGGGCCATTGTTGTCATATGATCAGGCAGTTACACAGCTGGCAGAGATGATGCCCCTACCCTGGGATATGTGGCCGGAGATCGAGGACGCCGGGATGGATGCAGAGTATTCTGCATATTGGGTAGAGCATCCATTCCCTCGACTGACAGATCCGGGAGAGCTACTGGAGGGAGATGGAGGAGGAGATGATGATGATGATGGTGGAGGCGATGGGGGCAGAGGCTGACGGAGGCGGAGGGGAGTAGTTGGGGAGAGGAGGGTGGCACCTCGGAGGGAGGGTGGATAGGAGGGATAGGCCCAGGTGGTGAGGGGTCGCGGTGGAGTGCCCCTGCAGGTACCAGCAGCACAGGGTCCTAGGGCACAGGGACAGAGACAGGGACAGGTGCACGGATAGGTGCCAGTACAGGCACAAGGATAGAGACAGGTACAGGGACCTAGACATGTACCGAGATAGGTACAGGGATAGGTACAGGAGCAGGCACCCGTAGAGGGAGAGCCACAGGCAGAGGCAGAGGGTGGGGATCCAGAGGAGGATGAGCTGATTGAGCTCAGGGAGATCTGCCAGGGCTAGGCAGATGAGATCCAGGAGTTGGAGAGGGAGAGGGATCGGCTCAGGACCCAGCTCAGGGATACTGAGTGGGAGAGGGATCAGGTGATTCAGTGCTACACTGAGCCTGAGACAGCGCTGAGGGTAGGGAGGCAGGCGGCGGAGGACACAGGAGCAGGCTACGCATATGTCCTACGAGCCGGAGAGGAGATTGCTTACTGGAGGGACCTGCATTATGGTGTCATGTCAGCAGATCAGCGGGCGAGGAGCTTCCATAGACCATTGCGTACAGCGACAGCTACAGGGGGGAGCCGGAGGAGATAGGCATCGAGTGGTGGGGTCATGGGTCCTCCACCCCCACCAGATAGAGGAGATAGGCATGATGATCCTGGGGCGGGTCCTTCAGAGGCTCAGATTCCACCGAGGCTAGGCAGCTCCGAGGGAGGGAGTTCATCATAGCCATAGAGGGCTCCCTTGTATCAGTATTTGTACCATTTTTTTTGTATTGTAGACACCTGTGGGTGATTGTAGCCATATAATTTTTTGACATCATTGTATCATGACACTTTTGATTATATATATGAGAGATGATTCATTTTTGCGGCAGCTATATGCATGTGTACCGATGTGATGAGATGTTCTTAGAATGCATGCTTATGATATGGATGCAAATATGTATATGATGCAATGCAATATATTTTTGTTCTTTTATGTTTTATATGTGATGCATGATGCAAATGTGAATGTATGTAATGCAGATGAATATGATAATGCAAATGTAAATTGTGCTAACAGGGGGCGTGTGCAGGATGTGATGTAGTTGTGATATCTATATGTATGTATGAAATGCTTATATGTGGAAATGCAGGTGTAACTATATGAAATGCAAATGTTTTTTTGGTGTGTCATTATACTCAGTCATGTGATAGTAGGCTATGCGGACTCGAGAAGGACGATGGAAGTCAATCAAGAAAGGGGGATGGAAGACAGAAGATATGAAAGTGAAAGAGCTTCTTGTGCGTTATCATCATTGAGCTTATTATGGAAAAATAGGTTATGACAATCGAGGCATTTGTTCGACCCAGAAAGTCACTGTACCCGTTTGCATGGAGATAAGATAGTCACAAACAAGGAATGCCCTAGTTCACACTAGACTCACAGTGTCCTCATATCCTTGGACAAGTCATAGCATTACTAAGAGACAATCCACAGACAGCAAAAGAAAATAGGTGACGATACCCCATCCTCGCCTTTCTAGTCAAAGACGTCTTGGAGATAGAATCTCTAGTCAAAGACATCCTGGAAAAGCTAAAAGACATGTCACCAGAAAAATAAAATCAAAAGAAAACCAAGACTCGACACCAACATCCACTGTAGTCCTCAAGTTTAGTGTCTCTTGTCACTTGTATAAGTCTTATTTGATTGTGGTCACAATGTTTACTTTCACAAAAAGGATAGATAGCACTGAACCATATGTTGTCTGAGTCTATTGAAAGATTTGATTTGTTGAAGCCCATTGTTGCTGATGTCTCATCTGAAACTAACTGAATCCATGAAACTGATACTTTATTGCGGAGAAGACGAAACTTTATTACGGATCTGTGATGCAAATGTTGCTTTATTGCGGATTGTGCGCGAATAGACTGAAGGAAGGTGGAAGAAACTATACTCCTTGAAACATGTGATGCTCTCAGTTCCACACCCATTACTAGACGCAGGATTTGCCTTAGCCACAGATAGGATCTGATTTATTATGGATGGAAAGGGATGAAAAGGGAGGTTTATTATGAATGGCTAACCAATCTTGGGTAGATCAATAACAAGCCATGAAGGGAATGGGTAAGTTTATTGTGAGCGAATAGGTTGTGAGTGTGTGCAATGTGAAGTGATGAATGTGAATCCTGAAGGAGGGAGGAGCAATGTCTCTACGCATGGCGCTGGGAACCCAGTTTTCACCATGGTACTTGCCCAGGGCGCCATCGAAATGGTTTTCACCGTTGGACGAAATTATTTCTCTTTACTTTTTTCAATTTTTCAATGTTTTTTTGTGTCACAAGGTGCCTGTTTGCCAGGTTTTCACCAAGTAACGATTTTTTTGTTTTATAATTTTTTTTGTATTTTTGAAATTTTTTTTATTTTTTTGTATTTTTGAATTAGGATATTCCGAAGAGCTATGTGTAGAACCTGCAAAGATGCATGTTGTTGATAGGATCCTCCAAAGGTTCACCTTCTGTAGTAGAGAGCTGATATGCCCCAGATCCATAGACTGCTGTAACGATGTAAGGACCAAGCCAATTTGGTTTGAACTTGCCTTTCTTCTCTCTGTCTTGCTGATTTTTAGGATTTTCTTTGAGAACCAAGTCACCTACCTCAAATGTGCGAGGCTTGACTTTGTGATTGTAACTACGACTCATTCATTGTTGGTAAGCCTTGAGATGATTAAAAGCAGTTTGTCTCCGTTCATCCAACAGTTCTAGTTCTTGTAAGCAAGAGACCCTGTAATCTTCATCGTTGATGATGTTTTGCAAAGAGACCCGTAAAGAAGGTAACTCGACCTCAATAGGCAAGATGGCTTCAGCGCCGTAGACAAGTGAGTAGGGTGTAGCTCTTGTAGGTGTGGGCACACTCGTGCGGTAGGCCCAAAGTGCAGGATTGAGTTGGATATGCCAGTTACGGCCAACATCATCGACTGTCTTTTTGAGGATTTTAAGAATTGTTTTATTAGACACCTCAGCTTGGCCATTACCTTGGGGGTAATATGGTGTGGAGAAACGATGGGAAATATGGAAGCGGTCACAGAGTTCACGAACATCCTGATTTCTGAAGGGATGCCCGTTATCAGTAATAATGGAATTAGGAATACCATATCGGCAAATGATATAGTTAAGGATGAAGGTAGAAATTTGTTTCCCAGTGACTTGTGTGAGATGCACGGCTTCAATCCATTTTGTGAAATACTCTATGGCTGTGATAATGAATTTATGACCATTGGAAGAAGGAGGGTGAATCTTGCCTATGAGATCGAGTCCCCACTGACAAAAGGGCCAAGGAGACGCAAGTGGTTGTAGTTCTTGTGTTGGTGCATGTATGAGGTCTCCATGAATTTGACATTGCTTACATTTCTTGACAAACTGATATGAGTCTTTTTCCATATTGGGCCAATAATATCCAATCCTGATGAGTTTCTTGGCCAAGGTAGGACCACTAGCATGCGGACCACATATCCCTTCATTCACTTCACGTAATGCAATCTGAGCTTCATCGCTTTCTAAACATCTAAGAAGAGTGCCATCTAGACCTCGTCGGTACAGGATATCAGCTAGAATGACATATCAAGAGGATTGACGAATGAAAGTGCGGCGTTGGTTGTTTGATAGATCAGGAGGCAAGATATTGTCGCGAAGGTATGTGAATATGGACCCATATAACTGGGATTCGGGACCAACAACGCATATCATTTCAATAGGAGTGATCTCATATGAAGGAACCAACAGGTTGTCTACCAGGAACTCATAGCAGGTTTCATTTTGAGGTAGATCAATTAGTGAAGCAATTGTAGCCATGGCATCTGCAGCACGATTCTGCTCTCTTGGTATTTGCTCAAAATCTATCTTTATGAAGTGTTGTTTCAAATCATCCACCATTTGTTTGTGAGGCATTAATTTTTCATCTTTTGTTTGGTAATCATCAGTTGCTTGATGGATGACAAGTTGAGAATCCCCAAAAACACGAAGTTCTTGGATCTTCCACTGAACTACAATTTGTAATCCAGTTGTTAATGCCTCATATTCCGCTATATTGTTAGTGCAAGGAAATGATAAGCGGTATGATTTTGGTATAGAATCGCCTTGAGGAGTTATAAAGAGAATACCAGCTCCTGCCCCATGCTGTGTGTATGAGCCGTCAAAGTACAGTTGCCATGGCCTTGCATGTGATATTGTTAAAATGGATTCATCTGGAAATTCTGAATTTAGAGGAACATCATCTATCATGGGAGCGTCTACTAATTGATCTGCGATTGCTTGTCCTTTTATTGCTTTTCTGTCCACATACTCGATGTCGAATTCACTCAAGATCATTACCCACTTGGCCAGTCACCCAGTAAGTGTTGCTTTATTGAGGAGGTATTTCAACGGATCAATCCTTGCAACCAACTTAGTCTTATGAGTGAGCATATAATGGCGTAGTTTCTGTGAAGCAAAGACCACAGCGAGACATGCATGCTTGATTGGTGTGTAGTTTAGCTCATATCCCACCAATGTGCGACTGATATAGTATACTGCTTTTTCCTTACCGTCAGCTATTTGTTGTGCTAGGAGTGCCCCCAGTGCAGTTGGAGTAGCTGATATGTATAGTAGCAAAGGCTGATCTGGAACTGGTGGCATCAAAACTGGTGGATTCAAAAGATAATCTTTGAGCATCTGAAAAGCTTGTTGATAGTTATCATCCCATTTGAATTTGATATTTTTATGTAGCAGGTGCTGAAAAGGATTACACTTATCTGCAAGTTGTGCTATGAATCTTTGTATAGACTAGAGTCTCCCTTGTAAGGATCGAAGTTGACTGATATTTCTGGGTGGCAGCATGTCCAAGATAGCCTTGACTTTTGCTGGATCGGCTTCGATTCCTCTTTTGGACACAATGAGTCCTAGGAGCTTCCCGGAGGTTACTCCAAAGACACATTTCTTGGGGTTTAATCTTACCTTATATTTTTCCAACCGATCAAAGATGACTGAAAGTATGTCCAAATGTGTATCTCTGTCTATTGATTTACCCAAGAGATCATCAACATAATCTTCCACGGTTATGTGCATGAGATCATGAAAGATAGTGGTCATTGCTCTTTGATATGTAGCACCTGCATTTTTCAGCCCAAAGGGCATGACATTCCAACAGAAAGTTCCCCACAGACAAGTGAATGATGTTTTGTGTTGATCCTCGGGTGCAATCCTGATTTGATTATAACCAGAAAATCCATCCATTAAAGATAACATTTCATGACCTGCTGTGAGATCAACGATCAAGTCGATATTTGGTAATGGGAAGTCATCTTTCGGACAAGCTTTGTTGATTTCTCTGAAATCTGTACATATTCTGATGCTGCGATCTAGTTTACTGACAGGTACCAAATTGGAGATCCATTCGAGATAATCAATTGGGCGTATGAACCCAACATCCAATAATTTCTCCAGCTCTGCTTTGACTAGTAATGCCACTTGTGGATGCATTTTCCTTAATTTTTGTTTCATTGGCTTTGCCCCCGGTTTGACTGTCAAATGATGCATTACCAAATCCAGATCTAGTCCAGGCATATCAGCGTATGACCATGCAAAGTTAATTTGTCGTTCTTTGAAGAAACTTATGAATTTTGATCTTTCGGACTCTGTTAATGATTGAGCCAGGAATATGTTGTGTGGAACCTCTTCTGTACCAATGTTCGTTTTGATAGTATCCTCTACCAACATGGATGACTTTTCCTCATATGATGCTTGGAGAATGTCGAGCCTTCCATCTTCAGGTGCCTCAGAGAGGTTTTTGCCCTCAGATACGTCCTTTCTTTTTACTTTTTTGGGATCAGATAGCGCCACAGTGTGGTTTTCGCCATAAGACCCTTGATTTGTTCTTATTTTCACATTTTTGCGATTGGAAGGTCCGACACCCTCACCAAAATATGCCATGTTGTTGAGTTCTATGATGTATCCTGCCTTATGGTCCCCAAGGGGAAGATCATCTCGTATGCCAAGATAGTCAATAATAGCTTCGTCATTTTGGAATGTGTCAAATTGTGCTGGTCCTTCATAATCCCAGTCAATGAGTTGGTGGTGAACAAGGGGAAGGCCTTTAATGTTTTCGGAGTTTGCGGGGCTAAGAGTGAAGATGTGGTTATATTCAGGTATATCGAGGCAATTGTCAAGGTCATCGATGGCACTCTCCTCATCAGTTTCGATCGCAAGCGAATCCAAATTGTTGTCACTAGTAGTGCCTTCCGGGACAGGTGTCCTCATCCTATGTGATTTCGACCTAGAACCTTGAGACGAAGACTGTGCGGAATCCTTATGGGTTGTTTCTTCACCCACCCTGAACTTTTTATAAAATTCCTCTTCTTTTGTCAGTTCATTTGGCTCTCTGAATGTCTCGGTGAGCTCATAGTCACTGGAGGATTTGTCTGAACCCCATTCCCATTCGTTGGAATCTGTGGAATAGTAATCTTCTTGTTGAACTTTGGCAACTGTGATTTGTGATGCCTCTTCTGTCCTTTTAGTGTGGATCTTGGAAGTCAGAAAACCAAGTCCCTTTGAGCGTTCTCTTTTTACAGTCAATTCAGGTTGTAAGGGCTCCATAATGCCTTCTTTGCGTAACCCAAGAGGGCTTTTTCCATCATACCCGAATTTTTGTAGAATCTTGAAGCCTTTGCCATATTTCTCACAGGGTATATTGATCTGATCTTGTGTGTCCTCTTCAATGTCTTTGTAGAGCATTTTGTATAAATCTTCCTCTTCTAGTTCGCCCCATCTTTGAAAGATAGTAGGATCCCATTTGAGTATCATGATGGATATTTGCTTGTTAGGATGTGGCCTTCCATATTCTTTTGGAGAGCTCATGACTTGTTGTAAATACATGGTCTGATTTAAAGTGTATTCTCCCATGCCTTTGTCTTGAAATTTACCTTTAAGTTCACCTTGTTTTGATGTCGAAGGTTTTAGTGACTCAGGGTCAATGTATGCCGAAGAAGGAACAGCCTCACAATTACTGGGAATGATGGTCTCAGTATGTGATCTCAGGTTATTGCAATATATGAATGGATTAGGATCACCATTAACTGTTACCTCGACTCCATTATTAGGAAACTTAATGCATTGATGGTATGTCGATGGGACTGCCCTCATTTCATGAATCCAAGGACGTCCTAGCAATATGTTGTATGTGAGATCCAGATCTAGGACTTGACAAACCACATCCTTTGTGACTGGCCCAATTCTTAGAGGTAAGGTGACTGTGCCCTTGGATGAGCGCTCTTCATCATCATATGCCTTGATGGTGATTTGATTTGTTGAATTCACAGCTTTATCAGAATATCCCAATTGTTTAATGGTGCTCAATGTACAAATGTTTAGACCTGCTCCTCCATCTATCAGGACTCATTTTATTCGATGTTTGTGTATGAAGGCTTCAACATGTAAAGGTGCATTATGTGGCTGACATACGGAGGCGTCATCGGCTTCTGTGAATGTAAGGGATGGTGGAATGGAAAGGTATCCCACCATGGCTTGAAACTGGTCCACGTTCAGATCAGTAGGAACAACAGTATCTCTTAAGATTTTGTCAAGAATAGCTTTATGAGCGGGGGATATACATAGGAGCTCAAGGATGGAGATGAGCGTGGGTGTCTTCCCTAACTGTTCTACAAGGTCATACTCAGGTTTGGTTGATGAAGAAGCGGCATTTTTAGTGGAAGCACCTAGCAAAGTAATCTTACCTCGACGGGTTGTAACATGACATTCAGGGGTATGTTCGGAAGAAGATCCAACACCTCTTAGGACAATCTTGGGTCTCTGAGGAGGATTCTTGGGATTTTTGTTCTTAATAGTAATAGTAGAGATATGATTGTCCATTGAGATGTGATTGATAGTTGAATCATAGTTATAAGGTGCTCTAGTATAGTTGGCTTGATCATCTATGACTTTGGCTTTTCCCTTGTCATGCTTTGGGAATGGTTCCTTAAACATTTCATGTTCTTGATTGGATGAGTGTCCCTCAATCTCAATATCACCTCTATCAATGAGATCTTGCACAATGTTCTTCAGTCGATGGCAATTACCTGTCTTGTGACCCTTGCTCTTATGAAACTCACAATACTCATCATCATTCCACCAATTTGGTTTGACCTTTGGTTCATATGGAGGAAAATCTGGAACTGTGATCACTTTGTATGCCACAAGCTTTTTGAAGACTGATTCAAGTGGTTCTCCCAATGGGGTGTACTTCCTTCGTGGTCTAGAAGTTGTTTGAGTATTCACTTGATTGTTTGTAGAACTTGATCCTGAAAAGATGAACTTGGGTCTCACTGTATTGGCATCAACAACACCATCATTGACTGTGTTCTTGTTTTTATTCCAAAATCTTGGCTTGTCTTTTCCTTTAAAGTCATCTTTGTTTTCCTTGAATATCTTAATGACTCCTTGTTCAATTAAGACCTTTTCTATTGCTAAGCCCTTTTCAATAACATCCTTGAAGGTGGACAAACAAGCTTTTCTTAGATCATACCCAATGTCCTTGTTAACGTTTTGAGTGAACATTTCTACCATTTGTTTCTGTGGGATTTCGCAAGAGCATCTGCTAGCTAGATTTCTCCATCTTTGTAAAAATGATGCAAAAGATTCTCCCTCCTTTTGCTTAGTATTACACAAAGTAGTGACTGAGATATATGTTTCTATATTGTAAGAGAAATGCTGAATAAATGCCTCTGCTAAGTCACCCCATGACTTAATACCAGGTGGTAATTGAGAGAACCATTCCATAGCTTGATCGCCTAAGCTTTGTGGGAACAACCTCATCAAATATGTTTCTTCTGCCGCTACCTCAATGCAAGCTGTGAAAAATTGTCGTATGTGTGCCTTGGGGTCCCCTTTTCCTCTATACTTGTCAAATTTTGGCGTCACAAAGTGTGCAGGAAATGGAGGCATTGGAATGCTCTTATCAAATGGATAAGGACATATGTCTCTCATAGTGTATGTTGGTTTTGGTGTACTCATGTCCTCCATTTTCTTTTGTAGATCTCTGATTTGTTGCTCCAAATTATTCTTAGGTGGCGATTGATTTCTTGTAGCATACCCCATGTTTGAGATACCAATTGGAGGAGGAGCTTGTTGCATGTATGGATGATATTGATCATAGACATGTTCGTATGGAGGAGGTCTATATTGATGTGGCATATAGGGAGCACTTGGTATAGCTTCATGTTGAGGAACCCCATATCTATTTTGTGCATGTATACCATATTCTATAGGCATTTCATTTTCTAATGTGTTGCCCCCAAACTTGACATGAGGTTTCCTTATGTCCAAATTTTGAGCATGCCTTTGAATGTCCCCTTGTTTTGATTGATCCATAGCTTGAGCATGTGATTGAGCATATTTATTTGCATAAGACTTCCATAATGGTCTTCGAAGGTAAGTATCATATGTTTGACCGTGTGTATGTGGGATTTCTGGTTTTTGAAGCAAAGCTGATGGTGATTCAGGTACCATATGCGGTCCTCTATTTCCTCCACTATTGGGTCTCCTTTGATCCATGTTAGAGTGAGTTTGTTGCGAGGGTTGATTTTCCATAAGTTGAGATATGTCAAAGTCATGAGGTATTTTAGCTCCACTTTGTGCCATCATGTGTAGAAAGTATTGTCTATCCCTCTTCATTATCTCTTCAACCAATCTATTGAAATGGGGATTCATAATGGATTCTTCTATATCTGCTGATTGTATTGAAAAGTTGTCCACATTGTCATTGTGTGTAGCATTTTTGTTTGTAGTGTTTGCGTTTTCCACATTTGGAATGTGTCTATAAACATCCATGTCAGGCAATGTAGTGTGCTCAGGATTGAAAAATAAATCATTGTCATACTCATAAGAACTCATGTTTGCGGACTCTTGAGCTTCTTTAGCTTGTCTCCTAGATTTTTGAAGGCGGGTTTCAACCATGAACTAGGTGTTTGACCAAGATGTGAGAGACTAGATGAAAAATGGAAGACCAAGAGTTGTATGGAGTGTAAATGAATCTTGAGGTGTACTTGCAATGTCCAAAGTGTGAGACCAGGTATGTAAGTAGTAGAGTAGGTGTGACTTCCAAAGAGATGATTGTTTCTCTTGATGAGGTAAGCTGACCTTGACTCTAAGTAAGGCCAAATGAGACCCAAAGGTAAGAAACCTTGATGAGGGACCACTTAGCAAAGTGTTGTTGTATGTAGTGTGTTGACAAAGTATGATGAGGACAAGCAAGTGACCTTTTGACTCAAGTTTAGACAAGTATGAATGTAAAATGAGATGTGAAGCAATGATGGACTGTATGAGACCCAAAGACAGGTTGAATGCTAGATGAAACCTGAAGAAACAACCTAGGAAGCTCAAGTATTCCGAAACTGATTTCCTTTATTTGCTGGACTGTAAAAATTTTCAATTCTGGACACAGACGCTTCTGTATGTTTCACAGACACGATTCTCAGACACAGACATGTCTCTGTTTGACACAGATGCTGCTAGACACACAGACGCTATTATGCCCTTCACAAACGCGCTTAAATGACCCAGACGCGGTTAAAACAGACACAGACGCATTTCTATAAACTTCGTGCAATTTTTCCAATCTGTGAAGTTGTTTTGTTGTGACCAAATCCGACTGTTTGACTGTTTTTCGTGACAAAAGGACACAATGTTGATGAGGACTCGATGTTTGCAAGTGTTTAGACTCCAAAAGGGTGTTGTTTGATGTAAAATGTTTTGCATACACTTGAAGACACAAAAGACACAATGTTTTGTTGTTTGGTCTTGAATGTTTTGAATGTTTAACATAAGACAAGCACAATTCTTATGGCTGGCCAAGACAATAGTTGTTGATCCCACATAGGGTTTTACCCCCGAGGCTATGCTATTCAGAGTGGATACTTAGATGCTTGACCTCACTGGCTCCACCCTCAGCACTCACTTCTTGGGTCAACCAAGCATCAGTCCCCATGAAAACTCCCCATGGTGAACTTTGTATCTCTACTAAGAACCGTATGTGTGTGGGCTGCTACCAGAGGTCCGACCTCCTGCCTCAACAACTAGAAGGATCTGGGCTTCTAAAACAAAAAGGTGCTAGTAAGGGCATCCACTCGTGTGGCCATACATGCGACACTTTCAGCTCTGTAAATACAGAAGGCTCCCAGCCGGTAGGGGTTACGCCCTACAAATGATCAAATAAATTTGATCAAACGGGTTTATGGGGAGACATAGTGTCGGTATGAACTAATCAGCACATGTTATCCATAGTTTTCACCATGAATACATTTGATTATAGTGGTTCGGATGAGGTGGGTTTTCCTCACTACCACTTGGGTCGTTCTCTTCTCACTAGTAGTCCTAATGACCACACGGGAAGACAGGCCCTCTAAAGATAAACAAAAAGAGCCTATTGCTCAAGACACAAAAGACAATGATTCAATTTTAGTGCACCAATGGAAGTGTTTGCTAATCTATGAAAACAAGGCACACAACAAAATTTCAAAACCCTAGCCAAGGACCTGCAACAAAATTTTGTTAGTAGTTTGGGTTGTTTCAAATGATCACCCCTTCCTGCAAGCACACAGGTTAGGTAAATTTTAAAAAATCCAAAAGACTTTGTGAAAGAGGGGCCTTCAACCAAAACGTTTTTTGCTTCCAAAACAAGCTGCACAAACTTAGTTAGCTGGATCTGATAGGGTTAGTCCAAAAATAAATCAAATCTGAAACCCTAAGTGCGAAATCCAAAAATTGAATCAATGAAAAATTGAAATTTTTGAAACAGTAAAAACACAGACGCTGTTATACCAGACACAGACGCGTCTGTATGACACAGACGCAGTTCTGTAATTCATAGACGCGGCCAAAAATCACAGACGCCCTTATCGGACACAGACGCGATTAGAAACAACACAGACGCACTTATAAAACACAGACGTCGCTGTCTGAGACCTGCAAAATAAAACTTGTCAAAAACACAGACGCGACTCCAGTATCCGCAGACGCTCCTGAAAATCAGAGACGCGATCCGAAAGTTCGCAGACGCGGAAAAAAACCTAAAATGTCGTCAAAAAAGTCTGATCTGCAACTTCAAAAACGCAAAATCTACAACAAAAAGGTTAAATGCAAAGGGACAAGAGTCCCACCGGGCGTGCCAAAATGTATATGGTGAAAATGTATAACAATAATAACAATATTGAAAGGCTAAATAAATCCAACCACAAAACCCTAGCCTAACAATCAACAAAGATCCACCATAACATATGAAGATTACCTAAGACAATGCAAATCACATGAAATCACAAAGATTATACCATCACATGTCCAATAGGGTTTGGATCTCCATTCTTCCTATCTCCATTGATCTTGCTTGATATATTTGCTCTTAGATTTTTATATGCACAAGAGCTCAACAAAGAATGGAATGTGGTTGCAAGTAGGATCGTAGTGTAGCCAATTGATCAAGTTGTTAGCATGAATAGTGATTAGGGTATTTGGATGCATTAGGGTTTGATAATGAAGAAAGAATCTCCTTATATAGAAGACACAATATGAAATGGAGGGATAAGATTGAGAGGTGTAAAAGGAGGTCGGCTAGGATTAGAGGGTAGGTAAAAGAAATACCAAAATAATGAAAGGGGGTAGGTAGTGTATGAATTAAGAGATGAATGACATGTGTCATGTGTAGAAAAAGCTAATGAATTGATTAAATAAATAAATATTTATTTAATTAATAGAAGAAATAGGATAATTAAATAAATAAAATATTTATTTAATTTAGGAAAGGGATAATTTAAATAAATAAATGTATTTATTTAAATGAGAAATAAGGCTAGAAGAGGATAAATGAATTAATTAAATAAATAAAGATTTATTTAATTAATAGAAGAATTAGGCTTAGATAATTAAATAAATAAAATATTTATTTAATTAGACTGGACAATTTTAGGTGTCTACAGAAACAATTTCATGGAAACTCACACATGCCTTGCATATGTGTGAACCTGCAAACTGAAACTAAACCTACAGTAAAGACAACACTGAAAACATAGACGAACACACTGTCATTTGCATTGATAAAAGGATGTCATCACTAGAAACTGCAATTTCGGATTTCTCCCTTGGAGCAAATCTCTCAAAAACTGGAACCCCTAAAACTGAGAAGAATTTGGAATAAAAAGGAGAGGAAACCAAATCAAATCTGCAACTAAAAATTGCCAAGTGTCTCCTCTCTAACTGAATTTTGTTCCCGTGGAAACTGCTTCCAAAATATCCCACATTTGTCAAAATCAACCCCATAATCGGATTTCTCACTCTAAGAGCTTTCCAAAAATATATAACACTTTATATTTTGGCCAAAATTTAGACACTGGGCGAATTAATTCCCCAATGTGCTCAATCATTTAAATTTTTCGAATTTTAATATAGTCAAAACTATATCATTTATTCATTTTAAATTTGATTTTTGCCTCCATTTGGTCCTAATGCTTTTGCCACGTGGCGAGGTCTGATTGGCTGATGGGGTCTACTAGGTGCCACCTGGGATGACACCTCATCACTGCCATGTCATCTGCTTTGTCACTACCACTTGGCTGCCATGTGTACACCACCTCAGTGCCACATCATTGCCACTCGACTACCACCTGTGCGCCAACTGTGTGCCACGTCATCGCCACCTCACCGGGACCTACCTGTTGGACCGTTGACTATACCCGCCACCTGGCTTTCACAACTTCGCAGGGTGTAACTCGCATGCATCTTCCTTTTGCGAAATAGCACGCACCGTTGATCCATCTCGAACTTGCTCACTCGTTAAGCCGACCTTCCTCTGCAAAATTTTGCCTATCTGCCTCGAGAAGCGTGCCTACGTGGGGTCCACCTGGTCACCGCCCAGTCATCTCCTCTGTCGCCTCGAGATCCGTGCTCACGCGTGGGCCCATCTTGGGTGCCATCAAGCACCATCCGTCAAAAGCTTTTAAAGCTTAGACATTATACTACTATGGAGCATTGCATATAAATATTAAAAAAGACCATTTCCCAGCCAATGTGGGATTAAGGTTTATGCCTGGAGCTGCGTTTTTGGAGATTTGCCTGAGACTTTCATGGCACTTGATTGATTTTCTTGGAATTTCTTTTGTTTTCCTCTTCACTCACCAGAATGTTGCTTGAATGGTTTCAATTGCTGCCAATTTGAAGTTTATTGACTTCCATACAGCCATGTGATTATCTACAGCAAAGAGGGAAAATTGCCATGGTTGCCAATTTTGATTTGCTTGTTGGTTTAAACAGCCACGTGAGGAATTGCTTGAGGT
The DNA here is from genome assembly GCF_030272615.1 of Cryptomeria japonica. Taxonomy (NCBI): domain Eukaryota; kingdom Viridiplantae; phylum Streptophyta; class Pinopsida; order Cupressales; family Cupressaceae; genus Cryptomeria; species Cryptomeria japonica. The sequence goes on from NC_081407.1 coordinate 610,201,160, forward strand.
TTTGAACTGCTGTAGATGCTAACAGAAGACTCACATGGAAACATCCCAGCTCTGTGAAGGAAAAATAATATTGCTATTGTTTGCTGAATGCTCTAATTGCTGTTAATTCTCCATTATCTTGTGCTTTCAATGCCTCTTTTCAAAGGTTTCATGTGAGGGGTGCTGTGGAAATTGGTTATACACCATTTGCATTTTATAAAATTCAATGTGCCCAATCCATGCTACTACTGCACATTGCCTCTTGCTATTGCTGGAAGACTTCAACCTACCCAATCTCTAGCCATCGTGAGAGACTTAACTACTGTTTGTACTGGCTAGAGTTTGCCCATTTTTTTTTAAAACTTCTTCCAAAGCTATAGCCACACTGAAGACTAGAATGATGCCAATGCACTTGGTCATAATTTTATATGGTGTTGCATGCCACATGAGAGGGGAGTTTGCCATTTAAATTGACAATGGCATTTACTTCTTAAGAAATTGTATGCCCCTTTGAAAACCCACGCAGGAGGAGGTTGAATTAGTGTTTGCTTTGACTGGTTTCTTTTAGCCTTGCCCTCATTGAAATTGTATGAAAAAATTCATACTACTACTTCTCCACCATTCATGACATGCCATGGCATTTGCTCCATGCTTCTGCAACTCTTTCAAAAACTACACCAAGGAGGTTGCTCGCTTAATCTTTTCAATTTGCATTTTATTTTAATTTTCAAATCCCCCTTTGCCTTTCATACAACTGGTGTTATGTTTTGTCTCTTCTCCCAAAAACTGAGATTGCCCATCGTTTATATATGCTGGAGTCTGAGTTAAAAAGGAACCTCTTTTGCAGCAAGCATAGTAGAAAGCAATTATCAACAAAAGTAGCATTACGATTGTCCCAGCAAGGGAGACAAAAACTTCCATTACTATTCCTCTGTGATGGTGTGCCTTTTCCTTTTGATAAGGGATAAATAATACCTATTCACTCATTATCATATCCATATCTGGATATTCTGAAAATCTCTCAGTGAATAAAAATCGCCAAGAAAATCAATCCGCGAGCATGAGCCAGGTCAGGCCCCAAAGTGGGTCCGACTAAAAAAAAATTCGATTTCATGCAACTGACCTCTAGAATGATTCGGGAACTTTATACACACCTCTGGAATTGATTGGCATTGTTTTCGGATCATTAATCCGTATTTTACAACCTTCAGGCAATTACGCCACAATTTTCACATTTAATCACGAAGACGTAATTTTCAAACCTGTCAAAACACCTTTCTGGAGCTCGCCATCTGACAGGCGTGTACTCTGATATACAAGGATGACTTCTACCAAACAATTTCTTAAGATGAGTCCCAAGTGAAGAGATATTTATTTCCGAAAATGCCCAACTGGCTTTGTCGACACTGCGGACCTGATGAAGTCAATGTCCTGGCAACACATGATGCCTTTCTCAAAAATATCAAACGACCTCCGTGGATCCTCAAATTCGGAACATAGGTACCTTAAAGTACATATTAAAACTTGGAAATCTCAGTTTGATCACCAAACTGATAGGATTCAAATGGTGCACTCACAAAAATGGCTACATTAACTGATATAACACTAGAGTGCGGATAACTGAATTTGATGGGAAAATGAGCTCTTTTGAAAACCGATCAAACGGATTGGTAGAGCCTTGAAATTTGAAACATGGCTCATAATTTATATTGAAATCAGCTTGGAACAAACATTATGGCATGATACTTACTGGGGCAACTTTTACACTTATGCGAAACAGGGCTCCGACTAGCTGTCAAAACAGGGACTAGTCAAACCACACAAACTGCAAACGGATTTGGCTTTGAAAACTGAGCAAATGGATTCGTTAGGACTTGAAATTCTGTAGACTGACTCACATTTATGCATACAATTGAATCCATTTTGAATTTTTTCATGATGATCAACAGGGAAAAAGATGTAATCGCTCAAAGAAGGCTACTCCATAAAATCTGCATTTGTGCCTAAAATGCACTTCCAGCTCACCCCTCAAAATGGGTACCTGATAAACTTATCCAAATTGAATCCTGAAAGTTGCATATCACTGAATAGGCCAAATGAAAGGTGTCAGACATGAATCCTAAGCTTTACCCTCTGAAAATCAACCGGCTCCATTTTACCCCCTCTCAAACTAAGCCATTCAAACTGACTCATTTAGGTACTTTTCTAACATGCAGAGAAAATTTTTGAAATGGGCCTCTAAACTTGACTCAATTTTAATTAGTCCCAACACACTGACAAGCTTATCTATTCCAGATCAACATGACACACTATGGAGAGGATTTATTAATATTGTAAATGCATCAAGCCGACATGTTGAATCGGTTATTGCATCAAACATTGTTTTATTTGTAAATTGATTTTATTGTAATATCTTTTAGAGCCAACCTACTAAAATTGGTCTTAGGTTATGATATAAATGTAAGAACTTATTTGTAAGATTGGAGGGGGAATGCAAAAAAGAATTGTGTGAAGGTATATGCGAGAATAAGAAGAGCTATACACAAAGACATCATTTGATGGTTGAAGGAGGGTTTTTGTGAAGACAATCAGAACTACACCAGTACTGAATCCAACATAGTAAGATGCTAATTTGAGTAGTACATCCTTATTGGATTTAACCATCCAATTGTAGTTAGTGTGACTCCTATTTGTGTTTGAGTAGTGAGCTCTAGGCGCTTGGCCTTTCTGCATGTGTAGACCCCATTTGTATACACATACTATCTGTAGTAGTATCATTTGATTGTGGGTAAGGTTTCCCACTATATTTTTTTCCCTTACAGGGTTTCCACATACAAATATTGGTGTTATATGCTATGGATGTTATTGTCTTTCTATTTCATGCATTAATCTTTACTAGTGCTGTAATTAACTGATAAAACCATCTACCAACATAAAAGACTGGTTTACTGGTATTAAGCGTTAAAGTTGGTTAAGTTATTTTTGGTTTGAATTTGCTGGACAACTGATTCACCCCCCCCTCTTAGTTATCTCGCGGACCTAACAATTGGTATCAGAGCCTAGTCCTCTTTTATAGAAGTTTAATAGCTTGAGGAGATCCAATGTCTACTAACTATTTCAGGAGGGATAGTCCTAAACTTGATGGAACCAACCATGGCATATGGAAGAACAGAATGGAGACACATCTGAATTGCATTGGAAAGGACATGTACGATGTTACAAAGAATGGCTATACTGCTCCTGCTTTGAATCAGCCTAATCCACCTAACTTGGCTAAAGATGAGGAAAATGATTGTAAAGCAAGATAAGCACTTTTGAGCGCATTATCAGATTAGCAAATCATGGGATTATCAGATAGATCAACTACTAAAGCTATTTGGGATCATTTGGAAACATTGAATGAAGGAGATTCTGTAGTCAAAATTGCAAAACTTGAAAGCTTCCGGGCAAGGTATGAAAATCTGAAAATGGAAGAAGATGAAAGGATTTCTACTTCTATGAAAAGGGTTAATGAAATTGTATTGGGTATTAAATATTGTGGAGGAACCTTAAGTGAAGATGAAATTGTTTCAAAAGTTTTAAGAGGATTTCCACCAGCATATAAAATGAAGGTTACTGCTATAAATGAGTTAAGAACAATGCCCAATACATCAGTAACTAGGGATAAATTAATTGGAAAACTTTCAGCTTTTGAAATTAAGGAATTTGGTTATGTTGCTACAATAAAGACGGATTTAACTTTTAAAGCATCAACATCATCTACACCATCATTTGACAAGTCTGATTGGAAAGCCTTTTATGCAAGAGAACTTGAAGAAGCAAGAGATAAAATGAAGAACTTGAAGAACTTGAAGCACTTTTTGCAAGAAAAATGCCTAAAGGTCCAGTTGGATGTAAGTATAAAGGTAAATCACCCCTTAACTACTTTAACTATAATAAGATTGGTCATATGGCTTCTAGATGCCCAGATAGACATGCTAGACTAAGAGAAGAAGCTAGGAGAACATACAAGCCTAACCTTGAATATCAGAGATATAGATTTAAGAAGAATAAAGATAAATCTTGTTCTCTTGTTGATGAAGGAGTGATTGGTGATTCAAATGAGGATCCGGTAGACAATGGATGGGTTTTTGTTGCTATAACAGAAGATAACTGACACCTACTTCTCAACTGGTAGAATAGGCCTTGGCAGCTAAAATTGAAGTTAAGGATGAATGGATCATTGATTCAGGATGCTCACATCCTATGACTGGTGATAAAAGAAAATCCTTGAACTTTGAGGAATATAATGGAGGCTTAGTAAGATTTGGAGATGATGAAGCTTTCTTGATCAAAGGTAAATGTACAATATCTCTTGATGGTAAGCATAATACTGACAATGTTTACTATGTGGAAGGTTTAAAGCATAATCTTTTGAGTGTTGGTCAATTAGTTGAGAAAGGATTTCAGTTACAATTCAAGAATGCAAAATGCAAAATTATGAACAGAACTGGTTTCGAAATTGCAATCGATAATCAAACTAGATGTAATATCTTTCATTTGAATAACAGTGAAAAGACATGCTTGATTTCACATATTGATGAAAGTTGGCTATGGCATAAGAGACTCTGTTGTGTAAATTTTGATTACATGATAAAAATCAATACTACTAAGGTAGTTAGAGATTTACCTAAGATTGTTAAACCTCACAATTCGGTATGTAAGGAATGTCAATTTGGAAAACAAGTTGGAGCTACTTTTAAAAGTATTCCAGAAAAGTCAAATAATGTTCTTGACTTAATTCATACTGATTTATGTGGTCCAGCTAGAACTAAAAGTTTACAAGGTGATAGATATTTCATGCTAATAATTGATGACTACTCTAGAATGTGTTGGATTACTTTTCTCAGAGAAAAATCAGAAGCACTTGGGAAGTTCAAACTGTTCAAAGCAATGGTAGAGAATGAGACTGGTAAGAAAATCAAATGTCTGAGATTGGATCAAGGAGGAGAATTTACATCTAAGGAATTTAATCTACCAGAAAAAAATCTACCACATGTGTATTGGAGAGAGGCAATAAGCACAACGGTCTATACATTCAATAAAGTTCGCATCAAAGGAGAAACTGGTAAGACCCCTCACGAACTATGGTTTGGTATTACTCCTACTCTTAAATATTTTAGAATATTTGGAAGCAAATGTTATATTAGAAGAGATTAGTATATTGGAAAATTTGATCCTAGAAGTGATGAAGGAATATTTCTTGGTTATTCATCTAAGAGAAAGGCATACAAATGTTTTAACAAAAGATTGTAGAAAATTATTGAGAGTACAAATGTTAAGATTGATGAACAATTCAGAGGAACTTCAAGGTATATATACTCTAAATTGACAGTAGAGATTTTGACAAATGAATCTACATTGAATCCACCGATATAGAATCAAGATCCAGTTACACTGGTATCATCTGAAAATTCCACTGTAATTGAGGAACAACAACAAACAAAGACACCTCGATATGTAAGACTGAATCACTCTGAAGATCAGATAATTGGAAACAAGTATAAAGGAGTTATGACAAGAGGAATACTAGTAAATGAAGAGGTATGTCTTATTTCTCAAATTGAACCATCATCAATTAATGAGGCATGTGAAGATAAACACTGGATTAAAGCTATGGAAGAGGAACTAGAACAAATTGAGAAAAACAACACTTGGATATTAGTTCCCCAGCCTAAAGACAAAAATGTGACTGAAACAAAATGGGTATTCAAAAACAAACTTAATGATGATGATAAGGTAATCATAAATAAAACAAGAATAGTGTGTAAGGGATATTCTCAAAAACAAAGAATTGATTATAATGAAACCTTTGCACCAGTATCTAGAATTGAAGCAGTCAGATTATTCTTGACTTTTGCAGCAAACAAGAACTACAAAGTATATCAAATGGGTATTAAATGTGCATTTCTGAATGGATATCTTGAAGAAGAAGTTTACATTGAACAACCTGATGGATTTTATTTGAAAGATAACAAAGATATGGTTTTTAGGTTAAGGAAAGCTTTGTATGGGTTGAAGCAAGCTCCAAGAGCTTGGTATGCAAGATTGGATAAGTATCTTTTGATGATTGTTTTTTCTAAAAGTAGTGCTGGCAGCAACTTATATTACAAAGTGACCAATGATGACATCTTGGTTATAGAAGTTTTTGTTGATGATATAATCTTTGGAGGAGAAGATGGATTATGTAAAGATTTTTCTATTGAAATTCAACAAGAATTTGAAATGTCTATGATTGGAGAAATAAAATTCTTTTTAAGATTGTAGATTTCACAGACTAATAAAGGTATATTCTAGAGTCAATCCAAGTACTTGAAGGAGTTACTAAAGAAATTTGGGATGGAGAACTCTAAACCGGTAAGCATACCTATGACTACAAATGATAAATTATCACTAAGAGATGAATCAACACCTATTAATCCGACTAAGGTACAAATCTATGATAGGAGGTTTACTGTATTTGACACAAATAAGACCTGATATTATGAATCCAGTATGTATTGTTTCAAGATCTAAAAGTAATCCTAGAGAAAATCATGAATCGGCAATAAAAAGGATTTTTCGGTACTTACAAGGCACTACAAATCTTGGATTATGGTATCCTAGAAATGAAATTTTTTAATTATGTGCATACACAGATGCATATTGGGTAGGAGATGTGCATGATAGAAAAAGAACCTCTAGGGGAGTATTTTTTCTTGGAAGAAGATTAATTTCTTGGTTGAGTAAGAAACAAAGTTGTACATCTTTATCAACATCAAAATTGTAATATGTTGCAGCAGCAACTAACTGTACACAGGTACTATGGCTTAAGCAAATGTTGAAGGATATAAAGGTAAAATGCAAAGAACCTATTACTATCTATTATGATAACATTGTAGCAATTGATATATCTAAGAATCCGGTATTACTTTCTAAAACCAAACATGTTTCTATAAAACTAAATTTTCTAAGGGATAATATTGAAGCAAAATAAATAAAACTAGTTTATGTGAATACTAAAGAGCAGAATGTAGATATTTTCACTAAGCCTATGCCTAAGGAGACCTTTGAATATCTCAGAGATCAGCTTGGGGTCATACCCCCATCGGTAGAGACTTAGATAGTTGATGCTTGTCATTAAATGATAGAATTAACAGAGAAATCTTTTACTCCAGCTTTGATGAGAAAGCTACTTCTTAGGGGGAGTAGTTGATATAGTGAATTGGTTGGCATTTTGTATCTAAAAAATGGTTTTAATATTTCTTTGGCATTTGATGTCAAAGGGGGAAAGATTGGTAAATGGAAAAACATAAGAAAGACACATGTCACTCTCAGGGGGAGAGATTGTTACTTTGGGGAGAGATTGTTTATATCTGAATTTTGATTTCTGGTTATGATCGCTTTTTGGGGGATTGTTGGTTTTTGGTATTTGGAATTTCTATTTTTGGCACTTTGATGGTTTTTCCATCTTTTGTTTCCATTAACACCAAAGGGGGAGATTTTTGGTATTTTGGTATGGTTTTGTCATTGATCTCAACACCTACTAACACTTATCAACTCTGGCACTTTGAAGAATTGGAAATGTTCACCAGCAAGCAAGTGACTTATGCATAGTCAGCGGTATCTGGTACACCAACCGGATATAATGTTCACCGACACTTGGAATGATATGGAAAACACCTGGTTATGTTGAAGACATCGTTTGGACACTTTGTCTTCGAGATTTGTTCATTGGCACTTTCATATTTGCATATTTTTTGTTACCGACAAATAGGTCCAGAATAAGTACCGATGGGCTTATCTATTCCAAATCAGCACGACACACTATGGAGAGGATTTATTAATGTTGTAAATGCATCAAGCCAACATGTTGAATCGGTTATTGCACCAAACATTGTTTTATTTGTAAATTGATTTTATTGTAATATCTTTTAGAGCCAACCTACTAAAATTGGTCTTAAGTTTTGATATAAATGTAAGATCTTATTTGTAAGATCGGAGGGTGAATGCAAAAAAAATTGTGTGAAGGTATATGCGAGAATAAGCAAAGCTATACATGCACACATCATTTGAAGGTTGAAGGAGGGTTTTTGTAAAGACAATCAGAACTACAACGGTACTGAATCTAGCATAGTAAGATGGTAATTTGAGCAGTACATCCTTATTGGATTCAACCATCCAATACACATACTATCTGCAGTAGTATCATCTGATTGTGGGTAAGGTTTCTCACCATGGTTTTTCCCCTTACAGGGTTTCCACGTACAAATATTGGTGTTATGTGTTGTGGATGTTATTGTCTTTCTATTTCATGCATTAATCTTTACCAGTACTATAATTAACTGATAAAACCATCTATTGGCATAAAAGATTGGTTTACCGGTATTAAGCATTAAAGTTGGTTAAGTTGTTTTTGGTTTGAATTTCTTGGACAACTGATTCACCCCCCTCTAAGTTGTCCCTGGGACCTAATAGTTTTCTTATTTCAATATACCAGTTCATACTTCAACATACTGACATCAATGACAACATACAATCCCATCATGTCATCAAACTCCGCACATATACCGACAATCTCCTCCTTTGGAATTGATGGCAATACACAAAGATATCTCTACATCTTCTTCCATATAATATGTCTTCAATATAGCAAATATCTTCTCTGCTTCACATCTTCTCCCCCTTTGACAGCAATGCCAAAGTGGAGGCACAACCATCCACAATCTACTATGTTGCTCCCCCTAAGGAGTATCCAACACCCCTAATTCACCTCTTAAATAGGTAAATGTAGCCTTTGGTAGAGGCTTGGTGAATATATCTACTAACTACTCTTTACTGGAAACATGTTCCAATACAACCTCTTTGTTCTAAACTTTCTCCCTCAAGAAATGATACTAGAGCTTGAAGTGCTTGGTTCTAGCATACAGTACTGGATTCGTGGAAATATTAATTGCACTTGTGTTATCACAAAATATACTCACCAATTCAGATACAGGGACTTTGAAACCACTTAATACATGCTTCATCCAAATTGTTTGAGTGCAGTTCATAAATACTGCTACATATTTTTCTTCTTCTATGGACTGAGAGATACAACTCTGCTTCTTGTTCATCCATGAGACTATTCTACCACCGAAAAAGAATGCACCACCGGTTGTGCTCTTCTGGTCGTCCACATTACCAGCCCAATCAACATCAGTAAACACTTTGAGATTGAAATTATTATTGTATGGATACCACAATCCATAATCTATAGTTCCTTCAGACATCTAAGAATCCGCTTGACTGCTACCAAGTGCGATTCTCTTGGACTTTTCTGAAAAACATACAACAATGCCCACTACATGTGCAATGTCCAGTCTGATGTGCACTACATAGTGTAACTTACCAATCATTGACCAAGATGCCTTCTCATTCCCCAATATTGAGTCATCTTCTTTTGACAATTTACAACCGGTCATCATTGGTGTACCAACTGGTTTGTTGTCTTCCATGCCAAAGGTCTTCAACACCTCTTTGACATACTTGAACTGAGTGATAAAGATACCATCTTTCATTTGTTGAATCTATAGTCCAATGAAGAACTTAATCTCTCTAATTACTGACATCTCGAATTCCTTCTTTATTTCATCTGCAAATACATGGCTCATCTTGTCATCTCCATCAAAAATTATGTCATCAACAAACACTTCACAGATTAGAATCTGATCTCCTTCTGTCTTCAGATAGATATTGCTATCTTCACTTGTTCTTTCAAATCCAATCTTTGCAAGATGGGAGTGTAAACATTCATACCATTCTCTAGATGCTTGCTTCAATCTATACAAGGCTTTATGTAGCCTACACACCATATCGCTATCTTCTGATAGGGTAAACCCATCTTGTTGCTCTATATACACTTCCTCTTCAAGTATTCCATTTAGGAATGTAGATTTCACATCCATCTGATACACTTTGAATCCCTTGAAGGTTGCATATGCAAGTGGAATTCAAACTCCTTCCAATCTAGCTACTAGAGCAAAGGTTTCTCCATAGTCTTCTCCTTCTTCTTGAGCATATCCCTTACATACTAATCTTTCTTTGTTTCTTACCATTGTGCCATCTTCATTCAGCTTATTTCTAAAAACCCATTTGGTGCCAATAACATTTTTGTACTCCGGTCTAGGTACCAAAGACCATGTACCATTATTTTGTATCCGATCAAGTTCCTCTTCCATAGCCTTAATCCAATCTTCATCTTTGTGTGCCTCTTTAAATGTTTTGGGCTCAAATTCAGAAATCATGCAAGAATTCTCTCTGAACTTTCTTCTTGTAAGTATTCCTGCATCCTTATCCCCTATGATCTACTTTGGATCATGATGTAGCTTTACATACCTAGGAATGATCTTAACTAATTCCTCTTGCTTTTCCTCTTCATCCTCATCTTCATCTTCATCTTTATCAGCATCTACTGGTGTAAGAGCATTGTTACTTATATTTGGTTGTTTTGCTACTGGTTCCTAGAACGTTACATCTGGTTCATTTACCGCTCGCTCGCTTCTTGTTTCCTTAGGTTTCTCAGAGGTTTCATCAACTCTAACAATAATACATTCAACAATTCTCTAAGTCCTATTGTTAAAATTCTTGAGAGCTTTTCTCTTGGTGGAATACCCTAGGAATATTCCCTCATCACATTTTGCATCAAACTTTCTCTAGTGTTCACTTCTCTTGATATAACACTTGCTACCAAACACTCTAAAGTAGCATACTACTAGAGTCTTACAGGTCCAATACTCAAAGATTTTTTATCCTTACCTTTCTTGATGAGTACCCGGTTCATAGTGTAGATTGCAATGCTCACCGCTTCTCTCCAAAAAGAGTGAGCAACCTTCCCTTGAATCAACATCATTTTGGCTGCTTCAACTATAGTCCTATTGTTCTTTTTTCTAGGAGATTTTGTTGTAATGTCCGAGGGGAAAATAGTTGCCTCTTGATGTCATTATCTTCATAGCACTTATTGAATACACCAGAAGTGAACTCACCTCCTTGGTTGGTTCTAAGGCATTTAATCCTCTTACCGTTTTCCTTTTCAACTAGTGCTCTGAAGGCTTTAAACTTTCCAAATGCTTCAGACTTGTCTTTCAAGAATGTAACCCACATTATTCTTGAGCAATCATCAGTAAGAATCATAAAGTACCTATCTCCTGATCACTCCTAGTTTTCATGGGACCACACAAATTAGTATGCACAAGATCAAGTAAATTATGTGTTCTGAAAGGTTTACCTTTGAAAGTTGAGGAAGGTATTTTCCCCAGTTGACATTCTCTACACAAAGGATTCTTTGGTTTGTTCAACACACACAATCCTCTAACTACCTTGATCTTACTGACCTTCACAATATTATCAAAATTTACATAGCAAAGTCTCCGATGCCATATCCAAATGTCATCAAACTTAGCTATTAGACATTAACTGATATTTGTATTTGACTAAAATAAGTCACCTCTAGTCTGCATACCGGTGGCCATCAGTTCACCACTCTTTCCTTTTATTTTGCACACTCCACCTTTGAATTCTAGAGTGAGTCCTTTATCATTCAGCTGGAAAACACTCAAAAGGTTATGCCTGAGACCTTCTACCTAATACACATTATCAACACTACTTTTTCCATTTAGATAGATGGACCCTTTGCCTTTTACCATACATGGTCCATCATTACCAAATCGGACTACACCTCCATCATACTCTTCCAGAGATAGAAACTTCCTCCAATCACCAATCATGTGGTGAGAACATCCACTATCAATAATCCACTCATTAGAATTATCCAAGTGGGAGAGAAGAGCCTTCTTGTTTGACACATCTTCCTTAATGGCTACAAACACTATGTATTTGCTTTCGTCATCTTCTGATTCATCATCAATGACACCTTCATCTATTGCAACAAGACAGTTTCTCCTATTTCCTCCTTTGAACTTTTTAAACTTCTCTAGTTTGTCCTTATTATCACTACTGGGATAGTTGATACTAATGTGTCCTATCCTATTGCAAGAAAAACATTTCAAAGGGAGATTACCTCTGTATTTTCCAGTTCCCTTAGGAATTCTCTTGGTAAGAAGAGCTTCAAACTCCATGAGAATATCCTCATCATCCATATCCCTACTTTTTTGGGGTTCATAGCTAGTACCAGCTACTTTTCCCTTTCTAGATAGTTCAGCAGATGCCCTAAAGGTTGATTCAGTCTTCTAAATATTGCCATCATAACTATTTAGCTCATATGTGGTCAACTTAGCAATGATGGAGTCAAGTGATACCTTTGTCTTGTCAATAGATCTCAACTTCTAAATAGCAGCAACCCTTATTACATAGACCAGTAACAAGGATCTCAAACCTTTGCTAACAATGGTAGGATCATCCATTTTACCTCCTGCACTCTTGATGTCTCCTACAACAGTTTTAATTCTTATCTCATATTGTTGAATGGTCTCTTGTGCAACCATTCGCATGTCTTCAAATTTTCCTCTAAGGATTTCTTCCTTAGCTTGCTTCACATGCTCATCACCGACATAGATAGTCTCTAGAGTATCCCATACATCTTTGGTATTGTCTTTATCTTGAACATCTATAAACTCAATATCAGATAGACTGCTGAGAAGAGCTTCCATGACTTGCCCATTCTCCTAAATTTCTCTTCTTTTATCATTGGTGAGAGTACCAGTAGGGACAACATAAGTATTCTCAATATATTTATAGTGTTGAGCACCCATTATTTTAATGTAGATCTTCATTCTGTCCTTCCATATCTTAAAGTTATCTCTATTGAACTTAGGACCTTCCCTCTTCATAATTATAATAGGATCTTTTCCTCAAGCAGTTAAGCTTATAACACATAGGACCTGGAGGACACTTTGATACCAATTGATGAATAATGATGAACAGTAAATACACAATAGATACTAAGAGGGCGGGGGGGGTGAATTAGCATGGAAAAAAACTTCTTAAACAACTTAAACTGCAAAGACTGCACTAATTGGTAAAAAATATCACCAATCTAAATCAAGGCACTACCGGTAAAACACAGTATGACTATAAAAGACATAAACTAGTAACATCTAGATCTTCTCAAAACCTAATATCTTATCTCAACTTCACCCATATGCTTAAGCAAGTAATACATCATAAATACAATGACCATTGGATCAGCTTGCATTACCGCTTATTAGAAAACTCTAAAATATCACATGAAAAAGCATCACACATAACACACTAATTTTTCATGTGGAAACCCAACTTGGAAAACCCACGGTGGGGATGAATACCCACAAGTTGTTCTTGAACGCTTCTAAAGTTTGCTCTGTTAGGAGCCTATTACAATTAAAGACTTTACAACTGGTTCTTCTAGGAACCGATCTTGCTAGGGATCACCTGGTTAAGGGATGGCTATATACCCAGTTAGAGGTTAAAACCTTGTTAAAGGTTACCTTATAAGAGGATTTGAAGAACCCAATGATTTTGAGTCACCCTATTAAAGAATTTACAAAAATCCTGTTAAAGCTACCCGGTAAAGGGATTTTCTATCCGCTGAAATAGTTAGAAATCAACAGGTAATACATTGATCTAATAACAACACTTAATGTCAAGGTAGATCCACTTCAATTTCTTTACATCTGCAATCACACTTTGCAAATCTCTACTTACTCCTTTGTTCTGGAAAGAATCACCTCACATACATTCATTTGCCAACAACTTCAAATAAAAATCATCATCGACCTTATAGACAACAATTAGGTCGGTGGCTAAAACTTAAAACCCTAAGCATCTAGATTAAAAATACAGTCGGTCCAATCCTGGCCATTTAAACACATTACAAAGGGTAAAACAATCTTGAACAAATCTCAAGACGTTCTCCATCGTTCGTTCTTCATCGCTTCAGGAAGCTGATAACCCATCATGCACTCTCCACTGTTTACTAAGATTTTGCACATTCCCACAGTAGATAGAATCAATCTTCTTCATGCAAGATCCTCAAGGAGTTCCTTCACGCGCACAAGGTTGATGTGCAACGCGATCTAATCTTCATTTCAATACTAACTCATCACAGGATGTCGTCGATCAAATCACACAGACCTGGAATGCATCAACCGGAAACCCAGAAGCTGAGACTACCAACCGGTAGTCATATTAAATGAAACCCTGATACAAACTTTGCATATACTAGTTCACAATCCAACATGCCAATTCACTTTTTGTATATACTGGTTCATACCATCATACCGGTTCACTTGCCAGTTTGCTTACTTCAATATACTGGTTCATACTTTAGCATATTGACTTCAATGACAACATACAATCCCATCATGTCATCAAACTCTACACATATGCCAACAGTGCTTTATATAGTTTGCAAACCATGTTTTCATCTTCACTCAATGCAAAATCATCTAGCTATTCTATATATACTTCTTCTTCTTGGATAACATTCAAAAACGCTAATTTAATGTCCATCTCATATACCTTAAATAATTTTAAAGTAGCAAAGACAAGAAACATTATAACACCTTCAATTCTTCCCACTGGTGTAAATGTTTCACCATAGTCTTCACCTTCTTCTTGTGCATACCCTTTGCAAACCAATATTTCCTTATTTCTTACAACTTCACCATCCTCATTGAGTTTGTTTCTAAATACCCATTTTGTCCCAATAACATTTTTGTCTTCCTGTCTAGGAACAAGAGACCATGTATTGTTCTTCTCAATATGGCCAAGTTCTTCATTTATTGCATTCAACTAGTCTTCATCTTTGAAGGCTTCTCTAACATTCTTCGACTCAATAGTTGAAATCAAATAGGAATTCTCTCTCATTTTCCTTCTTGTCTGCAAACCAAAATTCTTGTCACCTATAATCTAGTCTTCTAAATGATTTAACCTTACATATCTTCAGATTACCATTTCCGGTGTAATGCTTTATGCTTCATGCTCATCGTTGTAGTACCCCTTCTCGATCAAACTTATTAGACTGATGTTTTGGTTGCAGTTTACTTTTCGTTGATACATTACTACTAAACATTATTCAGACATATTGGATATTATTTCATGTTTATCTGGATATGAGATGTATGAGTTATTTTCAGTATTTCAGTACTTGTGATTGTAACATTTATGGACTATTGCATTGTATTGACACTTTACTTTATCTATGCGATGTGTCATACATATGTTGCATGTCTGTGATTGTATTGGATGCAAGGGGATGATTTTCCTTCACTCACTTCGGTGAGACAGGGAACGTCGCGATTCTCCTTCATCAGTGTGTGTGTCGTGTATTATGTATTTATATACATGCATGTGTGATTCAATGATGTAAGATATTGTAGGTACAAGTACTGGTAGGTACGGGGTATCGTCTCCACCTGACTTCACAGGTCTGAGCATGCCTTATATGTCCAATGGGAGTGGAGGAGATAGTTGTTGACCCTAATTCTTACCCTCAGTCTACTCTTGTGAGTGTCGTCAGTCGGTCATTCATTCCTTATGTTTAGCCTTCGAGACTTCTTATATTTACTCAGTTTGCTTGCCATAGTGGGTTCGATTATTTATTTAAGTTTAAAGTCATCATTTCATTGTTGGTGTAAGCAATTTATACATTATTATGCCTTTATGTCCTGAACTTAACTTATTTGGTTAATTTATTAGATTTAAATCTATAGTTGTTTTATTTCAAAAAAGTAACCATGTTTAAATCAAAAGGAAAAAAGTAAAATAAATAAAGTTAATTATATTGCTTTTAGATTTAAAGAAAAATAAAAATAAAAATCGAGGTAAATTATTGATTTTCACTTTTGTTGAAAAGTTAATTAAATTTCATTATGGGAGAAATGTATTTTTTTTCAAAATAAGGAAATTTCCATTTACATTGGAAGGAAAATAGAAAAAGTCAAATTGTTTATTAAATGTTTTCATGAGAAAAATATTTCAACCTAAAAGCTTAGGTTAAGATATTTTTTCCCTATTTATCCCTAAAAAAAAATTTTGAAAGGGAGGCTTGTTTTTGGAAGAAAATGATTGTTTTTGGGAGGAGGAAAATTCTAGAAAAATTGTTTTGGAAGGAAGATTTTGGTTTTGGTCTGGTAATTTGTTGAAGGATAGAAGCTCACAAATTTCTCCCAGGAAGCTCCACAGGTTGGATGGTTTCTACTTTGTGGTTTTAAAATATATGCTTCTTTCCCTTCTTCTAGGTGTTGTTAAAAATTTGATTTAATGAGTGTTGTGTTATGGAATTTGTTTGCTATGAAGTTTATTGAAAAATCCCAATCTATTTTGTTACTAAAAATGCAATTTCAAACTCTCCCAAATCAATTTCATGAAAAGTTTTGGTTTAAAAATCTATTCTTCATTTTGATTGTGCAAAGGATTTCATTTCCTGTTGTTTGTAGCTTTTAATTTTTGTGATTTTGGGTAGAGTCATGCTGGCAAAATTTTGCCAAGAAATTCCCCTCATGTCTTCAATTGTTAAAAAAAAAAAATTCTTCCTGGTAATTTCTAAATTGGGGAGAAATTCTGAGTTAAATTCTTCTTATTCTATTCTTGTTTTGGCAAAAAAAATCCAATTGGGGGATGGCAAACAATTTATTTCCCAGCCAATTTGAATTTGGGAATGAATTTGTTTGTTTTGGGAAACTAATTCCTATCTCTGTTTTGTGTCAGAGATTTTTCTTGCTGGTTAAATTTCATTACCAGTGAGTTAAATTAATATGCTGGTTTTATTCAATTTTATAAGAATTTAATTAGTTTTATTGTGTTTTAATTAATTCTGAGTTATGTAACACAGAGAGGTAAAATCTCTATTAGTTCTTTTTTTTTATGAATGGAGATTTGTTTTTTTTTTTAAATTATACAAAAAAAAAATTGAATAAATTGGAGGGGGAGAGGCAGAGCACTGCTACCCCATGGCAGCAGTGCTAGCGTAAGGTAGCAGTTGCTACCTCACCGTATGGTAGTGCCTGCTACCATAAGGTAGCAGCGCTACCCTACGGTAGCACCTTCTACCGTTTGGTAGCAGTGCTCTGCCTCCCCCCCTTATGTGTGATTTCCGCTATGCAACTTAAGCGGTGTATGCGTAGACGATGTCATCTTTTTGCAGTAACTCTTGAGGATATGGATGATGGAGAGAGTCAAGAAATTTCTCTTGATGGTCACCCTATTCTTCAAGAGTTTGCCGATGTGTTTTCATTGGAGATTCCTGGTATGCCTCTGAAGCGAGACATAGACTTTCGCATTGACTTGGTTCTTGGTGCAGAACCTATTTCGAGAGCTCCATATTGGATGACTACTCAAGAGTTGAGTGAGTTGAAATTGCAGATGGAGGAATTGTTGACCAAGGGATTCATTCATCCTAGTGTCTCTCCTTGGGGTGCGCCTATTATCTTCATTAAGAAGGATGGTTCTCTTTGATTATGCATCGATTACTGATAGCTAAATAAGGTAACCATCTAGAATCGATAGCCATTGCCTCACATAGATGATCTTGTTGATCAGGTGAAAGGAGCCAAGGTGTTCTCTAAGATTGATGTGAAATTTGGGTATCATCAGTTGTACATTCATGATGCAGACATTCATAAGATGATGTTTCGTACTCGTTATGGTCACTATGAGTTCACAGTGGTGCCATTTGGGTTGACAAATGCACCTTCAGTTTTCATGTGCCTCATGAATGGGGTTTTTTGCACCTACCTTGATCATTTTGTCCTTGTGTTCTTGGATGATATATTTATTTATTCTAGATCTATGGAAAAGCATGAGGGTCACTTACGATAGGTATTGCAGTGCTTAAGGGAGAATCAACTTTATGCCAATTTGGCGAAGTGTGATTTCTTCCAGACTGAGGTGAACTATCTTGGTCATGTGGTTTCTAGAGACGGTGTATCTGTGGATGCTTCAAAGATCCAAGCCATAGTGGATTGGCCAGCACTGACCAATGTTTCAAAAGTTTGAAGTTTTATGGGTTTGGCCGGATACTACCATTGCTTTGTTTAGGGTTTTTCTCAGATAGGTCACCCGATTACTTCTCTTCAGAGGAAAGGGAAAACGTTTGTTTGGTTAGAGCAGTGTGAGTCAGCGTTTCGTGCCTTGAAGGAACTCCTTGTTAGTGCTCTGATTTTGGCAGTCCCTGATCCATCCAAAGATTTTATGGTATGCACAGATGCCTCTTTAGATGGTATAGGTGCAATGCTTATGTAGGATGGATGTGTGGTTTCCTATGAGTCTCGCAAACTCAAGGACCATGAGTTGAACTATCCAGTTCATGATTTGGAGTTGGCAGTAGTAGTGCATGCATTGGTTAGATGGCGTCACTTTCTGTTAGGGTGTCGGTTTGAGTTGCATAGTGATCACCGCAGTTTGTAGTATATCTTCATGCAGCCAAACTTGAATGCTCGATAGCGAAGGTGGATGGAATTCCTCTCCGCGTATGATTTTAAGGTTCGATATATTTAGGGGAAGGAGAATGTAGTGGCTGATGCTTTGAGTCGTAAGCGGCATGAAGTTTTAGCAATGTCCCTTGGAGTGGACTTGAGATAGAGAACTTTTGGAGTTCTTCCTCAGGATTCTTGGTATCAGGATGTTAGAGCCGTGTTGGAGTTCGGAAGGCCTTTAGAGGGTAGATTTTTTGGTTATAGCCTTGAGGCAGATGGCCTTCTTCATCATTTTGGCCAGATCTACGTACTTCCTTTAGAGGGTCTTCGCACTTTGATCATGATTGAGGCCCATCATGCACCTTATTCGGCACATCTAGGTGTCAAGAAGATGCACACAGATCTTAGATAGATTTATCATTGGGCTGGCATGAAACGTGACATTTCTGATTTTTTATTGAAGTGTTTGGAATGTCAGTGAGTGAAGGTAGAGCATCAGCACCTAGCAGGGCTTTTACAACCTAATATAGTACCGGATTGGAAATGGGACATCATTTCCATGGATTTCATTGTTGGGTTGCCTGTTTCATCACATCATCATGATGCCATCATGGTCATTTTTGATAGGTTGACAAAGGCTGCTCATTTTGTTCCTATTCAAGCTTCCTATACGGGAGTAGTGGTGGCTCATGTGTTCTTGGAAGATGTAGTGATATTGCATGGGATTCCAAGGTGGATCATTCCTGATAGAGATCTTCTCTTTACCTTAGCATTGTGGACCTCACTTCAGCATGCTTTGGGGACTTAGTTGAACTTTAGTTCAACTTATCATCTAGAGGAAGATGGTCAGACTGAGCATGTGAATCGGGTTTTATAGGACATGCTTCGCATGTATGTTATGGAACAACAGTCACGCTGGGAGGATTATATTTATCTAGTGGAGTTTTTTTATATAACAATGGATATCATAGCTCTATAGGTATGTCTTCCTTTCAGGCATTGTATGGTCATCCTTGCCATACTCCTTTGAGTTGGGATCAGTTAGAGGACAGGGTTCTTATAGGATCAGATATTCTTTGAGAGATGGAGTGGTAGGTAGAGCAGATTCATGAGCATTTGGCAACTGCACAGGATAGGCAGAAGAAGTATGCAGATGCTCATAGGGTAGATCGTCAGTTTTCTATTGGCGCCCGTGTGTTCTTGAGAGTGCATCTATGGAAAAGTCTGATCCATTATGGAAAGGGTTCTAAGTTGGCATCTCATTTTGTTGGCCCTTCTGAGATTCTTGAGAGGATGTGACCTATTGCCTACTGTCTTGCCTTGCCACCGAGTTTATCCTGCATCCACGATGTCTTTCGTGTTTTAGTTCTTCGACCTTATCACCTTGATGTGACACATGTTCTTGATCGGAACTCCTTACAGGTCGAGGATGGGCAACATTCCATGGAGCCCGTGCAAATTCTTCAACATCAGGATTTGACCATTAGGGGTTGCACCATCAACCAGGTAAGGGTCCTATGGGACCCAAATGATGAGACCTCAATGACTTGGGAGGATGTAGTGAAGATGAGAGAGCTCTATTCTTATCTGTTTTAGGCTTCCATGAGTAAGCCTAGTTTTGGGGGGGAGAATGTAGTACCCCTTCTCGATCGGACTTATTAGACTGATATTTTGGTTGCAGTTTACTTTTCAGTTGATACATTACTACTAAACATTATTCAGACGTATTGGATATTATTTTATGTTTATCTAGATATGAGATGTATGAGTTATTTTCAGTATTTTAGTACTTGTGATTGTAGCATTTATGGATTATTGCATTGTACCGACACTTTACTTTATCTATGCAATGTGTCATATATATTTTGCGTGTCTGTGATTGTATTGGATGCAAGGGGACGATTTTCCTTCACTCACTTTAGTGAGACAGGGAACGTCGTGATTCTCCTTCATCCGTGTGTGTGTCGTGTATTCTGTATTTATATACATGCATGTGTGATTCGATGATGCAGGATATTGTAGGTACAAGTACTGCGTAGGTACGGGGTATCATCTCCACCTGGCTTCATAGGTCTGAGCATGCCTTATATGTCAGATGGGAGTGGAGGAGATAGCTGTTGACCCTAATTCTTACCCTCAGTCTACTCTTGTGAGTGTCGTCAGTCGGTCATCTGTTCCTTATGTTCAGCCTTTGAGTTTTCTTGTATTTCCTCAGTTTGTGTGCAATAGTGGGTTCGATTATTTATTTAAGTTTAAAGTCATCATTTCATTGTTGGTTTAAGCAATTTATACATTATTATTCCTTTATGTCCTAAACTTAGCGTATTTGGTTCATTTATTAGATTTAAATCTATAGTTGTTCTATTTCAGAAAAGTAACCATGTTTAAATCAAAAGGAAAAAAGTAAAATAAATAAAGTTAATTCTATTGCTTTTAGATTTAAAGAAAAATAAAAATAAAAATAGAGTTAAATTATTAATTTTCACTTTTGTTGAAAAGTTAATTAAATTTCATTATGGGAGAAATGTATTTTTTTTCAAAATAAGGAAATTTCCATTTACATTGGAAGGAAAATAGAAAAAGTCAAATTGTTTATTAAATGTTTATATGAGAAAAATATTTCAACCTAAAAGCTTAGGTTAAGATATTTTTTCCCTATTTATCCCTAAAAAATATTTTTGAAAGGGAGGCTTGTTTTTGGAAGAAAATGGTTGTTTTTGGGAGGAGGAAAATTCTGGAAAAATTGTTTTGGAAGGAAGATTTTGGTTTTGGTCTGGTAATTTGTTGAAGGATAGAAGCTCACAAATTTCTCCCAGGAAGCTCTACAGGTTGGATGGTTTCTACTTTGTGGTTTTAAAATATATGCTTCTTTCCCTTCTTCTGGGTGTTGTTAAAAAATTGATTTAATGAGTGTTGTATTATGGAATTTGTTTGCTATGAAGTTTATTAAAAGATCCCAATCTATTTTGTTATTAAAAATGCAATTTCAAACTCTCCCAAATCAATTTCATGAAAAGTTTTGGTTTAAAAATCCATTCTTCATTTTGATTATGCAAAGGATTTCAATTCCTGTTGTTTGTAGCTTTTAATTTTTGTGATTTTGGGTAGAGTCATGCTGGCAAAATTTTGCCAAGAAATTCCCCTCATGTCTTCAATTGTAAAAAAAAAAAATTCTTCCTAGTAATTTCCAAATTGGGGAGAAATTCTGAGTTAAATTCTTCTTATTCTATTCTTGTTTTGGCATAAAAATTCCAATTGGGGGATGACAAACAATTTATTTCCCAGCCAGTTTGAATTTGGGAATGAATTTGTTTGTTTTGGGAAACTAATTCCTATCTCTGTTTTGTCTCAGAGATTTTTCTTGTTGGTTAAATTTCATTACCAGTGAGTAAAATTAATATGCTGGTTTTATTCCATTTTATAAGAATTTAATTAGTTTTATTGTGTTTTATTTAATTCTGAGTTGTGTAGCACAGAGAAGTAAAATCTTTGTTAGTTCTTTTTTTTATGAATGGAGATTTGTTTTAAAAAAAAAAATTATATAAAAAAAAAATTGAATAAAATGGAGTGGGGGAGGCAGATCCTGCTACCCCACGATAGCAGTGCTACCATAAGGTAGCAGCTGCTACCTCACGGTAGCAGTGCTACCATATGGTAGCGCCTGCTACCATAAGGTAGCAGCACTTCCCTACAGTAGCAGCGCTACCCTATGTTAGCACCTGCTATCATTTGGTAGCAGTGCTACTGTAAGGTATCACTCGCTACCTTGTAGTAGCAGCAGGGCTACCGTGGGCAAACTCACAGTGCCCCAATTTACCCTTTGTTTTTTTTCATTTTCATTTTTTTAATATTTTTTTAGTTTTAAAAAAAAATATAAATGTTTTAAAAAATATATATATAAATGTTAATTAATATAAATATTAATTAAGAATAATTATAATATATATATATATATATATATATATTATTTTGAGTTATTAGTTTATATTTATATAACTTGGAAAATAAATGGGTTTGGTGAAATTTTTGGATATAAATGCGATTTTTAAAATTAAATATTATATTTTAATATAATTTAGTCATATAATATTATATTCATTAAATATATATTATATTGAGATTAATTTATATTATTATATATATATGTAAAATTGAGATTAAATATAGATTATGGCTTTAGTCAATTTGGGTAAATTATAATTTAATCATAATCAAATGATTGGAGAATTAAATTTTAAATGTGGCTTCAATTAATCTTATTAGACATGTGACTTCATCATTTCCTTATGTTAAAATAGATGTGATTTCTTTATTTTTGGAAATCTTTATTGCAAGTATTTTATGTTGTCGACTTCTTAAAGAAAAGATTACCTATTTAGGATCTTGTGTTAATAATAATTGCAGTCAAGTTTAAATGTTGTTAAAATTTTGGTGAGTTGTCATTATGTCATATGAAGTTTGCTCCCTTAGTCAGGTGTCATTGTTTTACCCCAATGGATGTGTGCCATTGTGTGTCATGTTTCCAAATGGTCAATCCTGGGTTAGTGATTGTGAACCGTTCACTTGTGTTATGTCAGGATTATTTATGGCTATCAGTTTTGCCATAGAGTTATCATAGTGAGTTACCTTTCCTGTTAGTGTCCCAGGAGAGAGAGTGGCTTTCGAGTCGGGGCCACACCCAAAGTGGATGGCAGGATAACCCCTCGAAAGTCAGTTATTAAGTGATAACTTAATAATTGATTAGGGGGTGGGTAGTTATTAATTTAATTAAGATATTGTACCCCGCACACAGTTGAGTGCTTGTATAGGCTCAAGGTGTGTGGGAAGGCCTGGAATGGCAAACCTACCACCTTGTCTTCATGAAAGGTTGGTAGGGTCCGCATGATGCTTAGATGGAGCTGGGGGTTCAAGAGAGGTTACCAGGATAACCCAAGATGGGGGTCGGGACCTATGGAGACCTACCTAGGGTAACCATCTTAAGTCATGTGATGACACTCTCTCTTTAGGATCACTAGTGTTTTGTGAGTTGAGTCACTTGAGTTCTATGGAGTCATGTGTACTGTCCTACTTGTCTTATTCCTTGCTTGAGGGTCTTCTACTATCTCCTAGCATAGTGGGGTGGTTCCATTATGGGATCACATGGTCAGGTGGTAGTGCCACTTCCCATCGGATATCTTGGTTCTTACCTTCTTGTGAGGATCGGCTTCGTTGGTGGTTCTTGGTTCATGATTCTTGTATCAGCTCATGTTTGAGATTCTTGTATAGTTGTGACCTTGTGGTCATTGCATTATTAAACCTTGTAACCTTGGCTTTGTAACCTATGTACTCTATTTGTTCTATTGAAGCCATGTAATTTATAGAATGTTTTAATTTAAAGTTCAATGAGATGTATGTTATTTCAATTATCCTTCATCTTATGTATAAAATAATCATTGGAATTATAAATATTGTAACTCTTTAAACCTATCTATTTGGAATCAGTTTTTGAGTTTGAGTTAATTATCGTAATTGAATTTCCCTAATTTGGATGGATAATTGGATTAACATTGTGATGTAGTTTTAATTTGAAGTAATCTTCATTGGTAACCCTTTAGGATGTCATTGTTAGACTTCCACTTGTGTTATTATTCGTGCAATGTTATAATGAATTTACTTATTCTTTAAAAAAATAAAATTGTTACACCCTTTAGTTTCCTTTTAGTGTAGTTTTCCTTTAGGGTTTCTGGTGGGGCATTACAATCATCCTCTTCATCGCTTACCAGTTGAGCTCCTATTTCTGCAGTGTTCTTCGCATCTTCCTTTTGTACTTCTGGTTCAATATACACAAGTTTTTCTTTATCATCATCAAGCTCAGATCTACTGGACTCATCAAGTTTGTCAAAAAATTCATCAATTTTAACATTAACACTCTCAACAATTTTTTGTCCTTTTATTATAAAATTTGAATGCTTTACTCTTGGTAGAATATCCAAGAAATATTCCTTCATCACTCTTTGCATCAAACTTTTTAGTAAAATAATCTCTCTAAATAAAACATCTACTAGCAAAAACTTTAAAGTAGCTTACAGTAGGAATCTTACCATGCCGAAGTTCATAAGGTGTTTTATCATTACCTTTCTTCACAAGAACCCGATTCAAATTATAAAAATCATTGCTAACTACTTCTCTCCAAAATATTTTTGGAACATCTCCTTGTATCAACATTGTTCTGGCAACTTCCACTATTGTTTTGTTTCTTCTCTCTGTAATGACATTCTATTGTGGAGTCCTAGGTGCTGACATCTATCTCTTTATCCCATGTTCTTCACAAAACCTAGTAAACTCATCAGAAGTAAATTCTCCATCCCGGTTAGATATTAAGAACTTCAGATTCTTGTCAGATTCCTTTTCAACTAGGGCCTTAAAGATCTTGAATTTGTTGAACACCTCAAATTTCTCCTGAATGAAATTTACCCACGTCATCCTTGAAACATCATCAGTAAAAATCATAAAATACCTATTGTAGACACCTAAAAATGGTCAATGCTTGCGGAGTCATACTTTAACATTTGCGCATTGCCTCATTTTAGGTTTTTGCGTCGCATTAACATTTCTCCTATGATTCGCTCTTGGTTTTTATCATTTGCGAGCATCGAGTCATTCTTCTACATTCTTCATTCGTCTCGCCTCTCGAATTTGGTCTTGTCAACAACAATCTCCAGTCATGATCGATCTTATCTTATTGCATCAATGTGCATGCTCATTTGTCATTATTTTGGACATCGTCAATCCTAATTAGGGTTTTGTCCTCCTATCAATCTTGTGATCGATTTGTCATCGATCGTTGTCCTCCTGTCAATCTTGTCATCTGGTGATCGATTTATCATCAATCCTTATCATTTTCAATCTTGTCGTTTAACGATCGATTTGTCATCGGTCGTTGTCATGTTCGATTTTGTCATTTTGCGATCGATTTGTCATTGATCGTGGTCATTTTCAATCTTGTCGCTTTGCAATCTATTTTGTCATCGATTCTTGTCCTCTTGTTCGATCTTGTCATTTTGCGATCGATTTGTCATCGATCATTTTTGTCTCAATTATGTCAATTTGGATCAATTAGTCATTGTTCCTCGTCAATTGGCGCATTTTCTCAATCAAATCATTTATCACATTGGTCATTTATCAATTTAAAATCATGGTGGACATCAATTATCTTCAATCAAGACCTAATTGTCATTCTCACATTGCTAATTCATCTTCTAGGGTTTTGTGATTTAATCATTTAACCTGGTTTGTCATTTCCTCCTTTAGGATTAATAAATTGTTTATTTATCCTAAGTCTTCTTGTCACAATTAAATGTTCATTTAATTGGCTAATTATTCCTCTTTGTGAATTAATTAATAAATGACAAATTATTAATTAATTTACCTAATTTCTAATTTCCATCAATTTCTTAATTCTCTAATTTCTTAATTTCCTAATTTCTAATTCAATTTTCCTCCTATTTCTCTCCTAAATTCATGGAAATGACATAGAAATTTGTCATAATTTGTCATAATTGACAATCAATCAATTTTTGACATAGAAGTTTGTCATAATTTGTCATAAATTATCAATCAACAAATTTTGCATAGAAAGTGCATAATTTGTCATAATTTGTCATAATTGACATAATTGATTTGCAATTTCCATTTGAATTGAATCCTGCTAATCTTGTCATCTCTCCAATTCTTCTATAAATTGGATGAATTTCTTCAATCGAATCCCCTAATCAGATTATCGAATTTCTAGTTAATCACGCTTCGAGTATTCTTGAGCAATATCTTATTTACTTGCTTTCATATTCATGATCATGCACTAGTAGGTGAGATCCACAACAAAACTATTTGGAGAAGAAAGAAGGACAATGGAGCCACATGAAGGAGCATTCAAATCATACCTTTGGTTTTCTTAATTTCTTGTTTTGAATGTTTTTATTTCATGTCTCTATTGAGTGTTGTTTAGGATAGATCATTGCAATTGTGCTTTCGTGATTGGGCTAATGATTAGTTTAATATTTCCTTGTGATGATTTCCTATTTCCTAACGTACACCTATCACCATAATAACTTTTATTCCTCATAGGACCACATAGATCAGTATGCACTAAATCAAGAATATGCTCTAAAGAAAAATATTTACTCTTAAAAGACGTCGAATTCATCTTACCCATCTGACAATCTTTGCATAATACATTATTTGGTTTTAAAAGTTGGGGAATACCTCTCACCATACTTGATTTTCTAACCTTTATCAAATTATCAAAGTTAACATGACTGAACCTTTTCTACCACAACCAACTATCATCAATTTTAGCCACCAAAAAACTATTCACATTAGCATTCAGATGGAAAATATTACCTCTAGTTTGTTTACCAGTAGCAATAAAATCTCCATTGCATCCCATGATCCCACACACTCTTTTAAACTCAAGGTGATATCCTTTATCATTCAATTTTCCAACACTCAACAAGTTATATTTTAATCCTTCAACTAAATAAACATCATCTGCATTACTCTTACCATTCAGTGAAATAGATCATTTACCTTTTACCATGTAGGGTGAGTTATTACCAAATCTTACCACACTTCTATCAAACTCTTCACTGAGAACAACCATCGTCTATTATGCACTCATCACTAGAGTCAAACTAAGATACCAAAGCCTTTTCATCAGTCTAATCTTCCTTGACAACAATAAAGACAATCTCCTCATTGTCATCATCTTCAGATTCCTCATCTATCACACCTTTATCAACTACAACATAGCATTGTTTCTTCCATTTTCCTTTATATTTCCTAAACTTCTCCTTATTGTCACTGTTAGGGCAATTTGCAGAAATATGTCCAATCTTATTGCAAGAGAAACACTTAGGAGGTAGTTTACCTTTCCTCTTGGAAGTATCTTATCCAGAAGAGCTTCAAAATCCATCGCATGGTCTTCATAATCATTGTCTCCTTTGATACCACCATGACTAGATCTACAATCATAACTATGACATGCATCTTTCTCCTTTCTCATAGGAGTACCAGATACAGATGCTTTAAAAGCTGATTCAGATGTCTTAGAAATACTGTTATCAAAACTGTTTAATTCAAATGTAGTTAGTTTACCAATAAGAGAATCAACACTGACTTTATCACTACTTTCTGACCTTAACTCTTGAATAGTAGAAAATATTATAGCATAGCCAGATAAAAGAATTCTTAACATTTTATTTACAATACTATCATGTTAAATATTTTATCCAACACTCTTAATACCACCAATAACATCTTTGATCCTTTGACCATAATGATGTATATTCTCTCCTTCTACCATTCTCATGCCATCAAGTCTACCTCTAAGACTCTCTTCCTTATATTTTTGAACATGTTTGTCACCACCATAGATTAGTTCTACTTTATCTCAAACTTCAGATGTAGTTTCTAATCCATGTACATCAATGTATTCAGTATCAGACAGTGCACTTACAATAGCTTCCAGTGATTTATTGTTTTCATGTTGCTCCTTAAGTTGATCTAGAGTTAGAGGACCGATAGGAGGTACATATTTAGTAGTAACATGTTGCCAAAACTGAGAACCCATACCTTTGATATAAATATTCATTCTATCTTTCCATATTTTGTAGTTGTCTTTGGTAAAATTCGGACCCTCCTTCTTCATCATTTTTGACAAATGGGGCCTGAACCAAGGTGAAAATTGTAACCGAAAGTAGACTTACAATCATCAAGATTGCCAACCCAATCGGAGTCTATGTAACCAACCAAGCGAAGTCTTGTGCCTGCTACATAGTGAATCCCACAGTGATGTGTACCCTGGATGTAATGAAGGATGCGTTTGGCAGCTTTCCAATGAAGCTCATGTGGTTCCTGCATGAAGCGAGAAACCATGCCAACTGCAAATGAAATATCAGGGCGTGTATGAGTCAAGTAAATGAGACTACCCACAAGCTAACGATACAAAGTGGCATCAACTGGTGGAGAAGAACACTGAACCTCAAGCTTGACTCCTAAAAGAAAGGGAGTCAGGGGAGGCTTACAATCAGCCATATGAAAGCGTGCAAGTAGATCAAGAGCATACTTGGGCTGCGATAGTGTAATCCGGAAAGGTGACTGTGAAATCTCTATCCTGAGAAAGTAGTGCAAAAGACCCAAGTCAGTCATAGCAAATCTGTCATGCAAAGCAGATTTGACCCTGCTAATGATGGATGAAGTACTCCCTGTAATGATCAAGTCATCAACATAGAGCACAAGTATCAAGTGAGAGTTATCCTGTCACAAAATGTAGACATTCAGATCGCAATGACACTTGGTGAACCTTGCGGAGAGAAGAAAGGAATCCATCTTGGCGTACCAAGCTCTGGGGGCCTGCTTAAGGCCATAGAGAGATTTCCTTAGTCTGCAAACCAAGGAAGTATCCTAGATGAAACCCTATGGCTGCTCCATATAAATCTCCTCATCAAGATCACCATGAAGAAAAGCACTCTTCACATCCATCTGATGTACAACCCAACCGTGAGCTACTGCAATAGCAAGTGTCAAACGAATGGAGTTCATCTTGGCTACGGGTGCAAAGGTCTTAGTATAGTCAACACCTACAACCTAAGAGAAACCTTTCACAACAAGTCGAGCCTTATACTTATCCACACTACCATCCACTGCAAACTTGGTCTGATTGATCCACTTACATCAAACCATCTTTCTCCCCTTAGGGAGATGGACTAAATCCCATGTGTTGTTCCTCATCAAGGAACTATAATCTTCCTCCATAGCTTGGTCCCACTCAGGAACCCTTGATGCTTCCCTAAATGTCTGTGGATCAGAAGCGATAGCAATGAATGCATGTGGTAGATCCTGATGCTGTGATCAAGTTCTCCGTGTATCTGAAGGATCCCCAACAAGAGAACCTATAGACTCAAGTGTCTATCAAGCCCAATGAGGTCTAGGTGGAGGTGGAGAATGAGGCTCCTCAACTACAAGTGGAACCTACGGTTGTGTAACCCTGCGAGTCGGAGTTGAAGGAGTCTCATCATCTGAATCACTAACATCACTATCCACAATGGAGGAAGGTGGAGGAGGTAGAGAGGCTAAGCTAGGAGAGCTTTCCTCAAAGTGAACACTCCTCTCAATGAACACCTCATGTGTCTTAGGATCCATCAATCTATATGCCTTAACACCCTCAAGATATCCAACAAATATGCAAGGCCGACTCTAAGGTTCCAATGCCTTGTGTTTTTGCGGAGGTATGCAAGCCCATGCTGGACACCCAAAGACTCTGAAATGTCTCACAATCGGTTTCCTACCAGCCCAAGCCTCAAAAGGAGTAATACCTTGCAAAGCTTTGTGAGGAACCCAATTTTGGATGTGTGTGGCACAACTGATAGCCTCTGCCCAAAAGGCGGGATCAAGAGAACGTGCATGTATCATACAACTAGCCATTTCTTTGAGAGTTCTATTCTTGCATTTTGCAACTCCATTATGCTGTGGAGTGTAAGCAATAAAATGTTGAAGATCAATCCCCTCAAATGTACAAAAATCCTCAAGTCTTTTATTCACATATTCCCTACCATTATCTATACAAAGAATCTTGACCACTTTCCCTGATTGCTTCTCCACACGAGTCTTGAAGTCTTGAAATCTGTCAAATACTTCACTCTTATGAATAAGAAAGTAGACCCAAGTGAAGCGGGAGTAGTCATCAATGAAGGTGAGGACATAGCGGGCCTTACTAAATGAAGGTACTAGAAATGGACCTGCTACGTCGCTGTGAACAAGTTGAAGAACTTCCAAAGCTCTCCAAGCTTTCCCTTTATCAAACTTCTCTTTGGAATGCTTGCCCATCCCTCTGAAAAATTGATTCGAGGTAGACCTGTGACCATGTCTTTAGTGCTGAGCTACTGAAGATAGCGGTAGTTCAGGTGACCAAACCGCTCATGCCATAGCTTACTTTTTGAATTTGAATGAGTAAGCAAGGCCCTAGAAGGTGAACTTGGCACAAAGTGGGAGAATGAATAAAGCCTTGAGTTGTCATTGACTTGTCCCACTGCTACCAAGGCATCATCATCAAGTTCCTTTACCACAACTAAGTCTTGTGTAAACTCAACCTTTTTCCCATTCCCATAGTGAGTGATTTGGTAGATAGAGAGAAGGTTGGTAGATAAGTTAGGAACATAGAGAACATTCTCAAATGTTCCATCATCCATGTCAACTGAACCTTTCCCTTCAACCTCTACTTGTGTATCATCACCTATGTAAATGTGAGGTACTTTAGATGGCTCCAATGAAGAAAACTGCTCCTTTGTAGAACCCATGTGATATGAGGCACCCGAGTCAAGTATCCATTGCTATGAAGAACCCGTTGTAGCCACAAATGCTTGCCCTTTTCCCTTAGATTGTGAGGAAGAGGAAGGAGATGAATCCTTCTTTGTGTAGGCAGATGGCAAGTTGATGTTGTTTTTCTTAAGAAGATTAGTTAACTCATCAACTTGTTTTGTGTGGCATCGATGCTCATCATGACCATACTTCTTGCAATATGCACAAGTTGGTTTATCCTTCTTAGGTGGTGTCCCCTTCTTGGAAGAGGATGAAAAATCACCTTGTGATGAAGAGAATGATTGTCCTTTTTCCTGGTGTGGCTTAGACTTAGAATGCTTCTTCTTCTTGTTGGAATCTTTGCTTTGACTTCCTTGATTCCCTTGACTAGCCACCAAAGCCTTGGACTTTGAAGACTTGAGAAGCCCCATGTTCAACAACTTAGATTGTTCCAATATCAACATTTCTGTGAAAGCATCAAATGAAGGCATAACATAGGAAGTCCCCACTGTCAAATGATGAGTTTGGAAGCTAAACACAAATGCTGCATATTCTAGTGCAAGCTTGTCCAACAAGTTGAATATCAACTGAGCATCCTTTTTGTCAATTCCACAATCCTTAAGCTTTGCTCTTAGCTCATTTGCTTTGGTGACATAATCTTGGATTGTATCAAAACTCTTGGGATCCAAGTTGGTGAGCTCATTGTCAATTTTGTAACCTCTGATTTCATCAACTTGACCATACAATTTCTGAAACACATCCCAAGCATCTTTGATTGTTGTACACTTCTCAATGTGAAAAATGAGGTCATCTGATACATACTTGCGCAAAGTTCCAAGAGCCATGCAATTCTTAGTGATCCATTCTAACTAAGCATTAGGTTCAGCCTTAGGATCAGGTGGTGCTGTTATTGTTCCATCTATGTAATGCGTGAGATCTTTTTCCATTAATTTGCTCCATACTTTAATTTTCCATGATGCATAATTATGTGGAGTTAAAGGTGGAAATTTATGAGGACTCATTGCAACAAAAATGAAAGAGCACAAAGAGAGGCACAATCACACAAGACACCCCCCCAAATTCACTCAACCAAAGAACCCCCCCAAAAGTGATGATTTGGCACTTTATAATTAGTGCGTATACAATGGGCCACTTGCAAAAAATGGCAAAGTGGACTTCTGATTACAATTTTACAACTACCTCAATAAGGTCAAAAGAGACTCAAACTAATAATGCAAGAGATCTAAACTAAGATCCAAGCACTTTACAAGTACCTAATAGGTCAAATAAGACCAATATCTGAAAGTAAAAATTTCACTAAAAATATTTGAAATATGATCATATATTATGCAAGTAGACAAAAAAACATGCACTTTAAAAAAAAAATTCACCTAAAAAGGAGGTCGTATGAGCTCAAACGAGGCCTTTGAAGTTGCAAAATTGAGGATTGGACAGGTACAGCTGTGAGAATCCAAAAATTCTAAAAAACCTGTGCACCAAAATCAGAAAATAACCACACCACTGTGAAGATCACAAAATTTTAGCCCATTTCAAAAAAAATTGCACCAAAAAAGGAGTAAAAATGAGCAAGATATGGCCTTTCAAAGTTGGATTGCAAAACTGAAAAGCTCAATGAAGAGGGGGTCAAAAAAAAATTTCAAAAGTCTGCTGATGTGGTGCTGACATCAGAAATTTACTAGCTTAAATTTGATGGCCATATGACTATCGCAAAAACTTCACCTCCCTACTGACTAGGCGTCCGTACCGTACGGACAGGCTGATGTGGCAGTCTGTGTCAGCTCTGCATGGCGAGTGACATGGCAGCTAACTAGGCTGCGTGTGTGCCACATGGTGGGGTCTGGGTAGCTGACTCGGCTATGTGTGTGCCACATGGTAGGGTCTGGGCAGCCTTAGATCTGGTGTCAGCGGTGAGTTTGCTGCCGGAGGTTGGGTTGTCGGCGGCAAGCTGGAGGCGCAGTGGCTGGCAGCGGCGGGACACTTGGGCGGCTGGTAGGAGACCTAGGTGGCTGGTAGAGTACGTGGTGATAGTGCCAGTGACAGAGGACCACGACTGTCTACGGGGCCTGAGGATAATGTACGAGCGGTGGCGGTACAGTCCTGCAGCGCCTGCAACACACGCAGGTACGGGGTGGGGGTCTGCGGACCCCCTAAAAAATAACAAAAAAAAAAAAAAATTTAATTTTTTTTTCAAATTTTTTTTTATCGCTGTTTTTTTCCCGAATTTTTTTTTTTCTTTTTGAAAAATAATTAAAAAAAATTTCAAAATCCTACAATAATAGCCAAAATGGGGAAAAAAAAAATTCTCACCAAAATAGGTCGACTTTATAGTCGAAATTCATGGATATGGCCTCCTGGATTCAACGGTGATGTCCAAATCGCTGTATGATGCCCCCAAAAAATGAAGATCTCCAAATCCAAAAATTGAAGCCTCCAAAATGTCTCCAAAAAACTAATCAATGAAGCCCCAATAGTTCTGATACCATGTAGGATTTTGCCAAGATCAAGGGCACAATGAAAAGCATAAAAGGAGAGACAATAGAATGACAAGAACAAAACTGTATTCTCATCAATATGCAAATGATCAACTGGATTAACCAATACAATGAATATAGGCTTGCTTATATAGGCAAGGCCATATGGATGTACGAGCACATAATTATTACACGTGGCTCAATGAGAAACAAGGGTAGGTAAGAAATACTAGGGGTAGGTAGGAGAAATAATATAATATTCCACAAGAGGTGGATGACCCACCGAATGTGGAGTGTAACAGCAAAATAAGACCACAAAAGGTGGAATTTCTCCTACAAGCTCTATCCCTATGTGCACACTTCCCTAAGTGTCTCAAATCCAAACTATGAAGAGATGCATTATCCTAAGTTAACTTAAGTAAAGTGTAATAATATCCATAATGAATATTTATTTACACCAACAATTTTCATCTGGATCTTTTTCTCAAGAAGTTAAGCTTCAGCACATAGAGGACCAATGCTCTGATACTAATTGTGATTTGTGAGGAACCGGTTTATTATTGAGAGGGGGGGTGAAGTAGTAATAATAGTAAACTTAAATTTATTATCAACAACAAAATTCTCTCAAAATAACTCATAAACAGTACCAGTAACAACTGAAATCATACTACTAATTGATTCATCAAACTCTTCATTTAAGTGTTCCATATCAAGCATGCGATAGAAAGATGTCAACTTAACACATAAGAAATGAAGCAGCATATGAACACCAGGATTTTCATGTGGAAACCAAAATGGTAAGAACCATAGTGGGAATTAGTACCCATAAGATTTTTCACACTCTTTTAGAATGCACCATATTAGGAGCCTAGCCCAGTTAGGAGCAGACCCTATTAGGAGTCCCTCGATTATGGGATTTAACACATCCCTATTAGGAGCTTAAATCTATTAGTGATAACCATGTGAAAAGATTTAGAACTCAAGCTAATGAGTCACTTGGTGAAGGGATTTATACAATCAGGCCTATCAGGTCCTACCTACCCAGTTAAGGAATTTTGAGTTTGTGGTAACTGTTAGGGAACAACATATGAATGATCTAAAAATAGTAGTCTTTCTTGTAGATATCCTTTTCTATTCCAATCTTCTTCTCTCTTATAGACACACACACCGGTTCGGCCATACACTCTTCTCTTGATCACTAACACAGTAAATCATCACAGACTTACCCTAAATAGACTTTAAAACTTAGTCGGTTACAAAACCCTATGAATTACAACATAGATCATCACAGATCTTTACAACTCATTAAAAATCATCATATGACTCATTACAATTAATTACAACAATCATTAAATGATCACCACACCTCGATTTGATACACTTTAAAACCCATATGTCATTCTGCTAAGCACTTCACACATTCATTCAAATACTTCATGTGGTTTCAACCATGTCATCACCAACTTACAAACATAATGTAATACACTGCTAAACTCAAAATCATTAATGGTTATAAGAATTGAATACTGGTTGTTAAACCCTTCTTAAACCCTATACAAAATACATCAGTCAATCAAAAACATGACTTCCAGTAATGAAAACATGATGCGGTTCTGGTCATAACCTCATCATAATGTTACAAACACATATTCCAAACCACAACACTAAATTCTTCATCAATCTCAAGATCCAATTACTCATAACACAGTTTCACATTTACAGGTTAAAGTCCTATTTGCTAGTTAACTATCAAATCAATTCCAAATCTTTTTCGTTTAATCATAGATGACATGATAAAACAATGTAACCATAGTTTCCATCAATGACAACACAAACTAATCATCAAGTCATCAGATAACATCTCAACTATATCATGACCAATAGTCCTTATACCAGTTCATTAATATCACCAATAGGTATGACAATATGACAACAAATGGGGACTTAGAATTGCTGGAAAGTGGAGTTTTACTGCTGCAAACTCAATGCCAAGTGATGTATAATCCTTTAGAGGTCTTTAACTGATCATGAACTACTTGAAACTAACCCATAACTCCTCTTTTTGTGGCCTCTAACTCATGTGTGAACTAATAGCTCACTTATGATCATTGTTGATGACTCCAAGGTGGATAGGGGATCAAATTAAAGCCTTGATAAGCCACTATAACCCCTAAAAACTCTTAGAAACTATATTGGCATGATTGGCATAACTGATGTAGATGAAAAATGTTGATTGAACTGGTAAATGACTGTTTGTGATGACATTGTGATGAAGAGATTGAGAGTTAATTATTGGATGACTTTGATTAGTTATTTGTGTTTTCTTTGATGACAACTGATGTTTACTATGTTGTATTTTGTCATCTTAGTCTTTTTAGTCTACCAGAAAGACCTTACCAGTAAAGAAATAGGAAACTAGGAATTAGGACCTTAACCGATAAATGAGTAATTTTTTTTATTAGATCTGGCGATTGGTGATGATTGAAGTGTTGTGGTTTTGAATGTGAGTTTATATCACTGTAATATGTATCTGACTGGAACCACATCATTTTTTGGTTATCGGAAGTCATGTTTATGATTTATGTTGTAATTTTTGCTAGGTTTTAAGGACTGGTAAAGAATTCTCTTAACCAGTAATGATTTTTGGTTTGGCAATGATCTACATCAAGTTCAAATATTGGTGATGATGTGGATGGAACTGTGTGAAGTGTTTGAATGATGTTTTGGCATGATCAAGAGCGAATTTCTTGGGAATGTGCAAAATGCTTAGCAGAATGAGCTAAGGGTTTGAAGAAGTATCATTCAACGACTATAATTGATTTATAATTGATTTTAATGGTCCATATGATGATCTTTAATAAGTTGTAAATATTTGTGATGATCTATGGTGTAAGTCTTAGGTTTTTGTAACTAACTAAGTTGTAAAGGTTATTTAGGCGGGTTCAGTTGATATTTGTTTTGTCGGTGGTTTTGAGAAGAGTGTAGCATATTTGGAGCAGAATTGGATCTGATCAAGCAAGCAGTTAAGTGCTATACTTACATCATTCACTATTGTTCCCTAATAGTTGTAGTGGTCAAAATTCCCTAACTGGGTAGCTCCTAATAGGCCTTACATTGTAAATCCCCTAACAGGGTGGCTCAACATCCGAGTTATAAATCCTCCTGTGAGATTGATCCTAATAGGTCAAAGCTCCTAATAGGGATCATCATCTAAATACCTTAACTGGGTGACTCCTAACAGTGTTTGCTCCTAACAGGGCAGCTTTGTAAGCTCGTAACCAGTCTAGGCTCCTAATAGGGTGCATTCCGAAAGTGCACATTTTTTGTGGGTACCAATTCCCACCTTGGTTTTTCCCTATTTGGGTTTCCACGTGAAAAACATAGTGTTCATATGGTGAATGTTTTTATGTGTTGTTTTGTTTTATTTTCAGTTAATGCATGGCTAATGAACACTTAATGTGCAGACTTGATAAATCGGATTAGCATATGATTATCAGTAGATACCGATACTAGTAAATGGTTTGGTTGTTGGTTATCTTCATCGTATTGAATGAATTTTCCTTTTTTAAAGCTTTCAATATCCCTTCCATGGTCACTGTCATTAATGAATGTAATATAGTCAAAATCTCTTTACTCCTATCCCTATAAAATGAATTATTTTCATCTTTTAATTACTAATATCACTGCCACTAGTGCATTGGTTGGGACTGTGACCTTATGTTTTGAATATTGAAGCAATAGGATGATTTTGTCTTTTAGTTTTGATTTAACCTTTGAATATACCTTAGGGTAATAGATTGTGTTATGTTAGCATTGTGTTGTCATTAATGTCAACCGGTATGCAAGTAGAAGTATTGAATATTGTTGGCATGTTGATGTCAACCGGTATGCATGTAGGAGTATTGAATATTGTTGGCATGTTGATGTCAACCGGTAAGAAAGCAAATAGACAAATTGAAGGACCTAGATAAGAAAATGAAAGGATGTGAAGTGTTTGCCACTTTGGCAAAGTGGTTGAGGACTATCACTAGTAAATGATGAAGGTTTATGATAGTGACTTACCTCGGGTATGTTTCATGGTTTGACGAGTGTGGTGTGGGATAACATGTCCTAACCGACTAAACATAGAAGTTCACAATATGAAGGTTAACCGGTTAGTGCATACCAGTAGTATGTTTGGTCAGTGACCAATTTTAAAATGACATAATATAGTAAGCTGGATGCTGACAAAGATGCCACATGGACTCCAGGTGGAAACCATGCAGTGGTAGGTGAATAGTGCATCGACAAATTAATTATCGATTAGGTCGATATTAAATGAAGACTGCAAAAATCAGGGTTCAATTGTAGAGGATTGCAACTCGAAGAAAATCGAAAGGCAAATATTTTTTGGTGTTATGATCAAAGTAGGACATCTGATCATCATGTTGATCTAGATAAGGAAACAACTAGATCATTTATTGTAATCAATCAAATCAAGGATGATGAATAGGATCCAGTTTACTAAATATAGTGAACATGCATTAGAAGGATAAAAATGGTGGTGATATTTGATTTTTTGCAGGTTGGATCTGATTTGATTTGATATGGAATGAGTCAATGAAGAAAAACATAGGCATGTAAAGTTTGAACTTTGTTTTTGGTCGGAAAGAATGTGTATAAATATGTAGATAAAAAGACTTAAGGATATTGGATGATTGATGAGAAAACAATGTTAGATTATACTAGAGGAGAGTTGATTAGTCTGAGTGTTGATAGAAAAATATTGAAGTGACTGAGTGTTAGAAGAAGAAACAGAAAGAAGGGTTTAACCGACAAGGTTTAAGGTAACCGATGAACTATTACAAAGCATAATAGTCTATCAAACTGGTATAGATTGAATCGATAAGGTAGCCGCTAAGAGTGAAGGAGAGAAGAGAGAGTGTGAGAGGAGATTGGACTAGGTATAAGTTGAGTTAAATAGGATTCAAATAGAGAGAACTAAGATCTGATAGAGAAGAAGCAGTGTGACATAAAATAGTTCAACTAAAAGAGTGAATAATCTAAAAAGGTTACAAAACTCATTTGTAACAAGGTGTTTATCATTTTATTGTTTTTATCTCATTGTATTTCACTGAGTGGGTGCTCAGTGTAGGGCTTGGTGCTCCTAGAGTTGGTGCTCAGAATTGATTAGGGGTTGTTGCTCCTTTGGGTAGGTGCCCATAAATTGTTAGGGGTTGGTTGTCCTTGTGTTAGTGCCCTAAACACTCTAAAACTATTATTTCATTGTGAGGATCGATTGGAGCAGTAGATCTCTAGCAACATTTCTCACTGAGGTTTTTCCCACATTGAGTTTTCCTCATATATCTGGTGTTATGTAATGTACTCTTGTGTGTGATTTCTTGTTAGTGTTTTCATTATTCTACCGGTTGCACACACACTATTTGAAATTGTTTATAATCACTTATTCACCCCCCTCTTAGTGATATCTTGTGCTCTAAAATTGGTATCAGAGCCTTAGATTCCTTGTTGGTTAAATATTTCTCTAGCTTGGGTAGATTTTGGTTTAAAGAACATAATGGAAAGGAAAGAATCCTCCTCCTATAAAGATCCCATGTTTGATGGTGCCAACTATGCCTTCTGGAGCAGAAGAATGGAAATCTATCTATCTTCCCTATATTTTTGGATGTCTGTGAAGAATGGGTATACTATCCCTAATGCTCCCCCTACATATCTGAATGCTAAGAAGGAGTATGATAACAGTGCTAAGGCCAAGCATGTTATTCTCAGTGTATTGTCTAATAATGAGTTTCTTAAGGTTATGCACTACTCATCTGCCAAGGATACTTGGGATAATTTGAAGAGATTATTTGAAGGAGATGTCAAGGTCAAGGAAGCTAATCTACAAACACTGAGAGCTCAACTTGAAGGATTTAAAATGAAAGATGAAGAAAAGATTATTGATTATCTTCAAATAATTGATGAAATGGTGAATACTATTAGAAGACTTAGAGATGATATATCTAATGAATTTATTGTCAAAAAGGTACTTAGATCACTCACATATAAGTATGATACAAAGATTTCTGTAATAGAAGAAGCCAAGGATCTAAAAAAAAATTCAATGGATGAGTTATTTGGGTCCCTAACTTCTTATGAGATGAGAACAACTAGTGAAGAAACTATAAGAAAAGAGGTTTCTTTCAAATCCATGAAAAAGGGTAAGGAAGAAATTGCTCATGGAGAAATTAGTGAAAACTTAGATAAAGTGGTAGAAAACTTTGTAGGGAAGCTTAAAAGAGGATCTGACAAGTAGAAAAGAAAATTGTCTTTCAAATGTTTAACTGTGGTAAAATAGGACACTTTGCTTCAAAATGTCCCTATGGTGAAAATGGTGGAGAGTAGCAACAAAGCACTAGTAGACCTTTAGGTAAGGATAAAAATAAGAAAGGCTACTAACAAGAAAGAAGAAGCTACCAGAAGAAAAACAACATGTATGCTTTTGAAGATGATTCTACAGATGAAGAAAGTGCCATAGAAGATGACTATTGTGAGGATAAAAGAGAAATTGATCTCTTTATGGAACAAGATGTACTAGTTGGTGGAGCTAATGAAGAAGAAGACATTGAAGATGAAGTGGACTTGGAAGGTGAGATCATAAGTGCTCTTGAGCAGTTGAGATAAACAAGAAGGGAACTCAAGAAGTTTAAGTATGCTGCTACAGAAAAACAAGATCATTTAGAGAAAACTCTAGAGAAGTCCAAGAAAACAATATACGATCTGAAACTCCAGTTGGAAGAAGCTAAAAGGATATGTGAAGTTACATGATCTGATTTAATAAAGAAGGAGAAGGGGCATCAGAATTTGGAAGAAGAAATTGTAAGGCTTAGAAAGGAGCTTGAAAAGAGTAAGAATCAATTAAAGATGAGGAGAAAATATAAGAGAAAAATTGAAGCCTTGGACAAGATGTTGAGTAATCAGAAGCAATCAAATGATACTAGAGGTATAGGAAAGAGGGATAGAGTTCCAACAAAAAAGTCTAATCTTACAGGGAGATACAATTTACTTCTTCATGTAAAAGTAAAGAAAAACAAACCTTTATAGTCAGGAAAGCTACTAAGAACAAGATGTTAGGTCCTAGAGACAACTAAGAGTGGGGGAGGGGTGGGTGAATCAATTGTCAAATAAATTCAAACCAAAAACAATTTAACCAACTTAATGTTTAATACTGGTAAACTGGTCTTTTTTACTAGTAGACAGTTTATCAGTTAATTGTAATACCGGTAAGGATTAATACATGAAACAAAAAGACATAGTCATCCACAACACATAACACTAATATTTGTACGTGGAAACCTTGTAAGGGGAAAAACCATGGTGGGAAACCCTACCCACAATCAAATGATACTACTGCAGATAGTAAGTGTATACAAATGGGGTCTGGACATGCAAAAAGTCCAAGCGCCTAGAGCTCACTGCTCAAACACAAAATAGGAGTCATAATGACTACAATTGGATGGTTAAATCCAATAAGGATGTACTGCTCAAATTAGCATCTTTCTATGTTGGATTCAATACTGGTGTAGTTTTGATTGTCTTCACAAAAACCTCCTTCAACCTTCAAATGATGTATGTGTGTATAACGCTGCTTATTCTCACATATATCTTCACACAATTCTTTTTCACATTCCACCTTCGATCTTACAAATAAGATCTTACATTTATATTATAACCTAAGACCAATTTTAGTAGGTCGGCTCTAAAGGATGTTACAATAAAATCAATTTACAATTAAAACAATATATGATGCAATAACCAATTCAACATGTCAGCTTAATGCTTTTATAACAATAATAAATCATCTCCATAGCGTGCCATGCTAATCTGGAAAAGATAAACTTGTCGGTGTATAACCTAGACCTATTTGTCGGTAACAAGAAATATGCTAATATGAATATGCCAATAAATAAATATTGAAGACAAAGTGTCCAAACGATGTCTTCAACATAACCAAGTGTTTTCCATGCCTTTCCAAGTGCCGATGATCATTATATCCTATCGTTATTCCAAATACTGATGACTATGCATAAGTCATTTTCTTTGTCGGTGAATGTTGTTGATTCTCTAAAGTGCTAGAATTGATAAGGTTTAGTAGGTGTTGACATCAATGACAAAACCATACCAAAATACCAATAATCTCCCCCTTTGGCATTGATGGCAACACAAGATGGAAAAACCATCAAAGTGCCAAATACCAAAAGCCAACAAAAGCCAACAATCTCCCAAAAGAGATCATAACCAGAAATCAAAATATAGATACAGAGAGTAAAAATCTCTCCCCCAATGAATAATCTCTCCTCAAAAGATAATGTGTTTTTCCATATCAATCTCTCCCCCTTTGACATCAAATGCCAAAGTAAAAATTAAAAAAAATTTAGATATAAAATACCAACCAATTTAGTATACCAACTACTCCCCCTAAGAAGTAGCTTCCTCATCAAAGCTGGAGTAAAACATTTCTCTGTTAATTCTATCGGTTGATGATAAACATCAACTTCCTAAGTTTCTACCGGTGGGGGTATGACCCCAAGCTGATATATGAGATATTCAAAAGTCTCCTTAGACAGAGGTTTAGTGAAAATATCTACAATGTTCTCTTTAGTATTCACATAAACCAATTTTATTTCTTTTGCTTCAACATTTTCCCTTAGAAAATTTAGTTTGATAGAAACATGTTTGGTTTTAGAATGTAATACCGGATTCTTAGATATATCAATTGTTGCAGTGTTATCACAATAGATAGTAATAGGTTCCTTGCATTTTACCTTTATGTCCTTTAACATTTGCTTAAGCCATAATACTTGTATACAGTTAGTTGCTACTGCAACATATTTTGATTTTGTTGTTGATAAAGATGTACAACTTTGTTTCTTACTCAACCAGGAAATTAATCTACTTCCAAGAAAAAATGCTCCGCTGGCGGTGCTTTTTCTATCATCC
Organism: Cryptomeria japonica; assembly: GCF_030272615.1. Lineage (NCBI taxonomy): Eukaryota > Viridiplantae > Streptophyta > Pinopsida > Cupressales > Cupressaceae > Cryptomeria > Cryptomeria japonica. The sequence continues at coordinate 610,243,353 of NC_081407.1, forward strand.
ACATCTCTTGCCCGATTTGCATCTGTGTATGCACACAATTCAAAGTTTTCCTTTCTAGGATACCATAATCCAAGATTTGTAGTGCCTTGCAAGTATTGGAAAATCCTTTTTACAGCTGATTCATGATTTTCTCTAGGATTACTCTGAAATCTTGAAACAATACATACTGCATTCATGATATCAGGTCTGGTTTGTATCAAATACAATAAACATCCTATCATAGATTTGTATCTAGTCGGATTAACAGGTGTAGATTCATCCCTTTGTGATAATTTGTCATTTGTAGTCATAGGTGTGCATACCGGTTTAGAGTTCTCCATCCCAAATTTCTTTAATAACTCCTTCAAGTACCTGGATTGACTCAAGAATATACCTTTATCAGTCTATGAAATTTGCAATCTTAAAAAGAATTTTATTTCTCCAATCATAGACATTTCAAATTCTTGCTGCATTTCAATAGAAAATTCTTTACATAATCCATATTCTCCTCCAAAGATTATATCATCAACAAAAACTTCTATAACCAATATGTTATTATTAGTCATTTTGTAATATAAGTTGTTGTCAGCATTACCTTTAGAAAAACCAATTTTTAAAAGATACTTATCCAATCTTGTATACCAAGCTCTTGGAGCTTGCTTCAACCCATACAAAGCTTTCCTTAACCTGCCATCTGTATCTTTCTTATCTGTCAAAGAAAATCCATCAGCTTGTTCAATGTAAACTTCTTCTTCAAGATCTCCATTCAGATATGCACATTTAATATCCATTTGATATACTTTGTAGTTCTTGTGTGCTGCAAAAGCTAAGAATAATCTAACTGCCTCAATTCTAGCTACTGGTGCAAATGTTTCATTATAATCAATTCCTTCTTTCTGAGAATATCCCTTACACACTAGTCTTTCTTTATTTCTAATAACCTTACCATCTTCATTAAGTTTGTTTCTAAATACCTACTTTGTTCCAATCACATTTTTATCTTTAGGCCGGGGAACTAATGTCCATGTGTTATTTTTCTCAATTTTTTCTAATTCTTCTTCCATAGCTTTAACTAGTGTTTATCTTCGCATGCCTCATTAATTGATGATGGTTCAATTTGAGAAATAAGAAATACCTCTTCATTTCCCAATCTTCCTCTTGTCATAACTCCTTCATACTTGTTTCTAATTATCTGATATTCAGAGTGATTCAGTCTTACATACCAGGGTGTCTTCGTTTGCTATTGTTCCTCAGTTACTGTGGAATTTATCAGATGATGCCGATGTAACTGGATCTTCATTTTGTACTGGTGGGGTCAATGCAGGTTCATTTGTTAGAATCTCTGATGCCAATTCAGAGTCTATATACCTTGAAGTTCCTCTGAATTGTTCATCAATATTCACATTTGTACTCTCAACAATTTTCTGCAATCTTTTGTTAAAACATCTATATGCCTTGCTCTTAGATGAATAACCAAGAAATATTCCTTCATCACTTCTAGGATAAAATTTTCCAATACACTCATCCCTTCTAATATTGCATTTACTTCCAAATATTCTGAAATATTTAAGAGTAGGAGTAATACCAAACCATAGTTCATGAGGGGTCTTACTAGTTTCACCTTTGATGTGAACTTTGTTGAATGTATAGACAACTGTACTTACTGCCTCTCTCCAATACACATGTGGTGGATTTTCTTCTAATAACATACTTCTTTCTGCATCCAAGATAGTTCTGTTTTTTCTTTCAACAACTCCATTTTGTTGTGGTGTCCGGGGTGCTGATAGTTGTCTTATGATTCCATTCACTTCACAGAATGTATTAAAATCCTTAGATGTAAACTCTCCTCCATGATCTGATCTCAGACATTTGATTTTATTACTAGATTCATTCTCTACCATTTCTTTAAACAGTTTAAACTTTCCAAGTGCTTCTGAGTTTTCTCTAAGAAAAGTAACCTAACACATTCTAGAGTAGTCATCAATGATTAGTATAAAGTATCTATCACCTTGCAAACATTAAGTTCTAGTTGGACCACATAAATCAATATGGATTAAGTCAAGAGAATTATTTGATTTTTTTGGAATACATTTAAAAGTAGTTCTAACTTATTTTCCAAATTGACGTTCCTTACATACCGAATTGTGAGGTTTGACAATTTTAGGTAAATCCCTAACTGCCCTAGTAGTACTGATTTTTACCATGCAATCAAAAATTACATGACAAAGTCTTTTATGCCATAGCCAACTTTCATCAATATGTACAGTCAAGTATGTCTTTTCACTGTTATTCAAATGAAAGAAATTACCTCTAGTTTGATTATTGGTTGCCATTTCTAAACCACTTCTATTCATGATTTTGCATTTTCCATTTTTGAATTGTAACTGAAATCCTTTTTCAATTAATTGACCAACACTCAAAAGATTATGCTTTAAACCTTCAACATAGTAAAAATTGTTAGTATTATGCTTACCATCAAGAGATATTTTACCTTTACCTTTGATCAAACAAGTTTTATCATCTCCAAATCTCATTAAGCCTCCATTATATTCTTGAAAGTTCAAGAATTTACTTTTATCTCCAGTCATATGGTGTGAGCATCCTAAATCAGTGATCCATTCATCTTTTACTTCAACTTTAGCTACCAGGGCCTACTCTACTGGTTGAATAGTAGGTGTCAGTTGATGTTCTGTTATAGCAACAAAAACCCATCCATTGTCTGCCGGATCCTCATCAGAATCACCAGTCACTCCTTCATCAACAAGATAACAAGATTTGTCTTTATTCTTCTTAAATTTGTATCTCTAATATTCAGGGTTAGGCGTGTATGTTCTTCTAGCTTCTTCTCTTAGTCTAGCATGTCTATTAGGGCATCTAGAAGCCATATGACCAATCTTATTATAGTCAAACCATTTAATGGGTGCTTTACCTTCATACTTACTTCCAAATGGACCTTTAGGCATTTTTCTTGCAAATAGTGCTTCAAGTTCTTCAAGTTCTTCATTTTCTCTCCTGCTTTCCTCAAGTTCTCTTGCATAAAAGACTTTCTAATCAGATTTGTCAAATGATGGTGCAGATGATGTTGATGCCTTAAAATTTGTCTTTATAGTAGCAACGAGACCAAATTCCTCAATTTCAAAAGCTCAAAGTTTTCCAATCAATGTATCCCTAGTTATTGATGTATTAGGCATTGTTCTTAACTCATTTATAGTAGTAACTTTAATTTTATATGCCGGTGGAAATCCTCTTTAAATTTTTGAAACAATTTCATCTTCACTTAAGGTTCCTCCACAATATTTAATACCCAAAACAATTTCATTAACTCTTTCCATAAAAGCAGAAATCCTTTCATCTTCTTCCATTTTCAAATTTTCATACCTAACCCAGAAGCTTTCAAGTTTTGCAATTTTGACTATGGAATCTCTTTCATTTAGTGTTTCCAAATGATCCCAAATAGCTTTAGCAGTTGATCTATCTGATAATCCCATGATTTGCTGATCTGTTAATGCACTCAAAAGTGCTTCTCTTGCTTTGCAATCATTTTCTTCATCTTTTCCCAAGGTAGGTGGATTAGGGTGACCGAGAGCAGGAGCAGTATAGCTATTCTTTGTCACTTCCCAGATGTCCTTTCCAATTCAATTTAAATGTGTCTCCATTCTGATCTTCCATATGCCATAGTTGGTTCCATCAAGTTTAGGACTGTCCTTCCTAAAATAGTTAGTAGACATTGGATCTCCTCAAGCTATTAAACTTCTTCAAAAGAGGACTAGGTTCTGATAGCAATTGTTAGGTCCCAGAGACAACTGAGAGGGGGGGTGAATCAATTGTCAAATAAATTCAAATCAAAAATAGTTTAACCAACTTAATGCTTAATACCAGTAAACTAGTCTTTTATACCGATAGACAGTTTATCAGTTAATTGCAATACCGGTAAGGATTAATGCATGAAACAAAAAGATAAGGTCATCCACACCACATAACACTAATATTTGTATGTGAAAACTCTGTAAGGGGAAAAATCAAGGTGGGAAACCTTACCCACAATCAAATGATACTAATGTAGATAGTAAGTGTATACAAATGGGGTCTGCACATGCAGAAAGGCCAAGTGCCTAGAGCTCACTACTCAAACACAAAATAGGAGTCATATTAACTACAATTGGATGGTTAAATCCAATAAGGATGTACTGCTCAAGTTAGCATCTTTCTATGATGGATTAAGTACTGGTGTAATTCTAATTTTCTTCACAAAAACCTCCTTCAACCTTCAAATGATGTTTGTGTGTATAGCTCTACTTATTCTTGCATATATCTTCACACAATTCTTTTTCACATTCCACCTTGAATCTTACAAATAAGATCTTACATTTATATCATAACCTAGGACCAATTTTAGTAGGTCGACTCTAAAGGATATTACAATAAAATAAATTTACAATTAAAACAATATCGGATGCAATAACTGATTCAATATGTTGGCTTAATGCATTTACAACAATAATAAATCATCTCCATAACGTGCCATGCTGATCTGGAAAAGATAAACCTGTCGGTGTATAACCTGGACCTATTTGCTGGTAACAACAAATATACTAATACGAATATTCCAATAAACAAATCTTAAAGACAAAGTGTCCAAACGATGTCTTCAACATAACCAAGTTTTTTCCATGCCTTTCCAAGTGTTGATGATCATTATATCCTGCCAGTGTACCAAATATCGGTGACTGTGCATAAGTCATTTGCTTTACCGGTGAATGTTGTTGATTCTCCAAAGTGCCAGAGTTGATAAGGTTTAGTAGGTGTTGACATCAATGACAAAACCATACCAAAATACCAACAGAAGACCTATGTTGAAGCTACAAGAAATTATCTTGTGAACCAGAAGGCTCACTCATTGTCCCAGAATGTAGATCCTAAAGGCAAGGCCAAGGTTGATAATGAAGGATTCACTAAAGTCAATAACGTGAGAAGAAGACACCCAATTAGAAAAAGGTTTGCAAGCCCAAAGAGACAAGAGTGGTATGTACCCAAATTCCATGGTTATTGTTACCAGTGTAATAAGTTTGGACATAGAATTTCTAATTGTAGTTTGATGCAAAATCCCCCTACTAGTTTTGAAGTAGAAATCTGTTTGCTCCACTCCAGGAAATGAATGTTATTTGTTATCAGTGTGATGGGTTTGGTCATAGGGTTTATGAATGTAGAAGAAGTTTGTCGGTGTCCTACAATAATTTTTCAAATTCATCATTTAATGCAAATATAAAATGTTATCTTTCTAAAAGATTTGGTCACATTTCAAAACATTATGAGTACAACTTATCCAAGAAAAAGAAGGTAATACTAGATTAGAAAATGAAAGCAAAATTGGAGCAGAAAGGTGTTGCGGGAAAGGAGAAGGAAACCAAATAGTTTTGGGTAGAAAAGGATAAGAATAAGGTTGAGTTTCATTTGATTGTCCAGACTACCCTACATGCAAAAAGAATAAATTTATGGGTAGTTAATAGTGATTGTTCCAATCGCATGACTGGAGAAAAACATAAATTCATCAAGTTTGAAGATTGGAATGGAGGTTGGTTGAGTTTTCGAGACAAGTCTTCCATCAAGATAAAAGGAAAAGGTACTCTAAACATAGATGGGAAATTGAGGGCTCATGATGTATACTATGTGGAAGGCCTAAACCATAATTTTTTGAGTGTGAGTCAGATGTGTGACAAAGGATACAAGTTCACTTTTGACTCTACTAGTTGTAAGATAAGAAAGGAGAGTACCAGAAAGATGGAAATGTGTATAATCTAAAGGAATGATTTGAGTCCCAATGCATGATGGAATAAGTGGATGAGAGGTGGATGTGGCACAAAATAATAGGCCACATAAACTTTGACAATTTGGTCAAAGTAAGCAAGAAAGACTATGTGATAAATATACCGTAGATCATCAAGCTAGCAAGTACCTTTTGTGATGAATGTGTAAGAGGTAAGTAGACTAAGGTGACCTTGAAGACCAAAGAACATAATACCTCAAGGCCCTTAGAACTTATGCATACTGATCTATGTGGACTAACCAAAACAAGAGGTTTAGCCGTTGAAAGATACTTCATGGTATTCATTGATGATTTTTCAAGAATTATATGGGTCACCTTTCTACATGACAAATCACAAGCATATGAGATGTTCAAAATATTTTGGAAGATGGTTGAGAAGGAAAGTGGATGCAAGATGAAGTGTTTGAGATCGAAGTGGGGTAGTTAGTTCACATCAAATGAGTTTGAAGACTACTATGAGAGACATGGAATCAAAAGATAGTATTGAGCCCCAAGGACACCACAAAAAAAGGTGTTGTAGAAAGGAAAAATTGGATTGTTAAGGAGATGACGAGAACAATGTTAAATGAGGAAAACATACCAGATATATACTTGAAGGAAGCAGTTCATACCATTGAATATACATTGAATCAGGTTTAGCTGAGAGTAAATAGAAGAATGACTCCTTATGAATTGTTGTATGAGTGGAAGCCATCAGTCAAACACTTCGAAGTGTTTAGAAGTAAATGATTTATCAAGATACATGAAGATGGTTTAGGTGGTTTTTATTCTAGGAGTGATGAAGGTATTTTCTTGGGTTACTCAACTTACAACAAGGCCTATAGATGCTACAACAAAAGACTGAGAAGAGTTATTGAGAGTGTGCATGTTGTTGGCAATTGCCACTGTATTGGTTGGTTTCACTATGTTGTCATTGATGGCAACATGATTTTGGGTTCTAGCTTCATATGGTGTACCAATAGGCACTTCACAGACTCTACACTGACACTAGCAGGACAAAGAACTCTTTGGTCACTGAAAACACAAGCCGACATGATACAATAAAGGTTATTATTATTGGAGGCCAACATATCTTGGATCTGACATCAACAAATTATTTTTATGTTTATACATTTATGTTTATGTCCGACATGTAATCTGATATTGTCTATATCTTTGTAGGCTAACACAAGGCATTACAGTTGTATAGGGTATATAGGGAAGATTGATTAGATCATTTAGATGAAATGGGGGTATGGATGTAATGAATCATGATGCAAATGTAATGTGAAATATATCAAAGAGACTATGCATGTGAGGAATTTATTGTAAGGGTTATTTTGGTAAAGGGGTTAAGGGTTTCAACTAGAACAAACAAAGCTTAAACATGAACTGTATTATGGCATAGGAGATGTTATCTTAGCAGTTCACACTTCTTCGAATTCTTGTCTAGAATTATTATGTATTCAGTGAGGATCCTATTGTGATTGAGCAATGTGCTCTAGGCTGTAAGCCATCCTGAAAGTGTAGGCCCGTCATATATTGTAAAATCTCTTTATATGGCCAGTTAATTGATATTGTGGTTCACAAATCCCACTATGGTTTTTCCTCATTGAGGTTTTCCACATATAAATTTGTGTGTTATGGTTATCATTTATGTGTTTGGCTTATTGGTTGCTTTACTTCTTTCAATTCTATTTATATCAGTATACCAGTTGGTATATGAATGTTTTGTTAAGATTAAGATCTGTTATTTTGGTATAACATTGATTCACCCCCCCTCAATGTTATAGGTTTCCAATAGTTGGTATTAGATCCATGTGCCTTGGAGGAAGTTTAAAAACTTGAGGAAGATCCTAAAACTAGAATCATTGATTATGGCTTTGGATAAGCAACTTGAGATGGCACTTGAAGAACTTAAAGCTACAAGATGAATTAAATTCTACTAAGGAATTCATTCTTGTCCTATAAGAGAGGCTATCATCTGTTCAAGCTAGAAGGAAGGAACTTTTGCAAAATCAGAATGATAAAGAGAAAAATGTACTTAAGGAACAATGTTAGAAATTGAGTCAGGAGAACATGGTTATGAAGAATGAAATGCAAACTATGACTATGAGGATGTCTAAGGAGATTGAGGAGAGAAAGAAAAAGGAAGAAAATCTTGATTTATCCCTAAAGAACAAATTTGAATAATGTGGTAGGTTGGTTCATGAAAATGATATGTTGAGAACTGATTTGGTACAATCCCAGAGCAATGAGCAAGATCTTGAGGGATAAATGACAACACTAAGAGAAGATTTAACTGCTACAAGTGAGTACAAAGAAAAATTCTAGATCAGATCACTACAACTTGATGAGTTATTGAAGAGACAGAGGCAAATTGGATATTCTAATGGACTTGGATTTGAGCAAGGATAGAGTTTCGATACTAATAATGAAGATAAAAACCATAAGACACCAGTAAGACAATTCAATACTTATAAACTCAATGGTAGATGTTTTGTTTACAATATATTTGGTCACATGGCTAGGCAATGTAGAAACTGAGAAAATAAGAACTTTGATTCTTCTCCCAATAAATATTCTAAATGAATATTGCAGAATGAATGTAAAATGCTATGCTTGTGGAAAATTTGGACATATGGTTAATTAGTGTAGGTCAAGCAATTTCACTAGTTTTAGCAAAGCAATTCGAAAGAACAATGTTACATGTTATGCATGTAATGAAGTTGGACATATTGCTAAGTTTTGTATAAACAAAATTCCACTGGTTAGTAATGGAGGATCAAATAAAAAAGGGAAAGAGAAGGTTAGTGAAATATGACAAAATAACACTTAGAGATGGGTTAGGCAGACTGAAGAACAATCATCAGATGGGAATGTCCCGGTTACCTATCCAGTAGAAGAGGGTGCTCTTGCACCGGTAGTGAGCTCATCCTATAACTAAGGCAGATACCTTAGGGGTAGGAAAAATTCATGAAGATGATGCATATGCCCTGGGAAGAGGTTTTGGAAGATGTTCCAAATATTAGAGAGGATTATTCGGCATGGATATGTTGTGAGCAAGATCTGGTATCTTTCACCGGCAGTCATTTATGTCAATGGAAGATTAGAGTTTTTATTGATGAATAAAAGGTCGAATACACTTCATTGTTAATCACCCTACATTCAAAGCAATTTTAGAGAAATTTAGAGAGACTAAGTGTGACCATAGGTTATTCAGAAGTATTTAGATTTCTTCTTGAGTGATCACACTGGCGCCTGGAAGGATTTATTGAAGGTTTTCACTAAGAGTGAACAAAAGGTATTTTCTTGCATCATGGAAGTGGGATCATCTTTTGTTCCTATTTTTGTTTCAAACCCAATTGTAGTGGAGGTTAAGGACCGCCCTAGGCCAATTTTCAAGCGATATCCACATGTGGCTACCAAGGAAGATTCGGTAGGAGCATTTTCTCACATTCCGAAGGGAGTAGTATAAGTAGAGGATGTTAGGGAATACATTCATTGTCATATAGAGGACTTAGGAACTTCAAAGATCAAGGGAATCTATATGAATGAACTAAAGGGAGAATCTAGAAAGATTAAACCGACATTTCAACATGTAAAAGATCTAGGGTTATAGATATTCTGAATATTTTAGAGTTCAAGGATGAAATAATTAGATATGTACTGAGTATAGTACATGGGGAATTCATATGGTTGGACAAACCTTATAAAATCACTAAGGAATCCATCTAAGCAATTACTCACTTGTCATCAGTAGGGAAACATCTGGATAAGAAAGTGTCAAACAACTTTGTGAGGATCATCACCATTGCCACATCTGACAAGAGATCGATGAAGGTGAGCACTATCACCAACATCAACATCAAGTTTGGCAGCATGCTTATAGGATACAAGGTAACTCAGTCAATTTGACTGAATTCTGTTTCTAATTCATGTATTTTGGCTACATATAAGATGATGAGAGAAAATGTAAAGTTATATCTTTGTGGTCAGATGCTTGATGAATTATTAATCAACTTGGGAAAGATTAAAGGTGAGAAGAAGGGAACCTTCCGGTATGGGAATTTGTTAGTCTGCTTGATGTTATACTTTCTAAATGACACTCTTGGTTCTGGTAGGAAACAATAGGCTTTTGACATTCCTATAGGAAGACAATTAAAACAATCAATTGTTGCATTAGGAAGTCAAAGAGATGATAAAATATGGGGTTATTTCAAGGCTTTTGAAAAATCTATGAGGTCTAGAGTAAAAATACCTGAGCATATAGTAGAGAAATACTCTATTGACATATGTTTCATGGTTAAGAAGGACATGACTCTCATGGAAGTTGTCAAGCCCCAAAAGATATGGATAGAGCAAATGGGCTATGAGGTAGATGCATTAATCCTTGATGCCTATGCAAAAATTTTGATTGATGTAGAAATAGATAAGGCAGAGAAAACCTATGGATTTACACAACAGAAGACTCTAGAGGTTGAAACAAAGTTCAACCAAAAGAAAAGGGAAAAACAAGAAGGGAATGTTGGCATTTTGATGATATTTGTACTTAGTTGAGGAGATTGCTGGCATGATTAGTTGTGATTGTCATTGATGGACACACACTTATTTTTGTTTGAGTTATTCTTAACTAGTAGTATGTGTTGTATTATTCAAAACCAATATTATATGCCATTGTATGTATAGTCTTTGTTTGTAGATGACTATCGGTGTTTTGCAGAAGGAGCTCACCGGTAAAAGCATGACTGAGGATCTCAAGTGGTATGAAGACATCAAGCAGTACAAGGACCCCTAGCAGTAGTTAATCTTTTTTGTCAAAACACTATGTTCCAGTTTACCAGTCTTTGATTGTTAACCAGTAATCTATATACTGTGTTAAACCAGTAAAATTGTAAAGTGTCATGAGTTATCATCCACCGACACCAATGTGGCAATTCAACCAGTAAACTTGTAAAAGTGTGATGAGTTATCATCCATCAACACTGAGGCGATGATTCTATGTAATATTACCAAATGTGGCTATATGCTTTGAACCTAGGAAATTGTAATCCAATCTCATTGGACTAACATGAAATCAGCTTCCTATTTAAGGACATCATGTCTAGGGTTTTTTAAGAGGTTCTAGTGTGAAGTTGTTTTAGAAGCATCGTGCGATAGAGATTGAACATGCAAAGGATAGAAGACTGAAGTAATGCTGCAATGCATTAACAGAGAGCAATCAAGGATCTAACCAAGCATTATGTGCTACTTTCTAGATCATTCACTTGTTGATTACTAATCTCTTCGACAAGTCAGAAACCATTAACCAGGTAGGCTTAGTCAAGCCTATTGTAAATCCTCTAACAAGGTAGTTCATAGTTATGGATCTGAAATCCTTTAGCAGGGTATTGTTTAAGAGGACTTATCTCTTAACATAGATCTGGATTCCTAACATGATCTATTTTGGTGAAGAACATTTTAAGGCATTAACCGATCTGGTTGCTATTCTGCAGATAGTGGACTTGTGAGTTTTACTCACCATGCTTTTTCCCTTTTGGGTTTCCACGTATAAATATCTTATGTTATGGTGATTGTGCTATTGTGGGTGAATGATTTATGTGCTATTTAACTTGTTTGCATTTTAACCGGTTTGTTGTTTAAACTGATACACTGGTCTGCAATAAAATTTCTTAAGTGTTTGCTTAAGTTTTTGGATATAGTAATTCACCTCCCCCTCTTAGTATTCATCAATTGGTATCAGAGCCAACCTTTCTTTAAGTCTAACCACTTGAAAGTAGATATGGGGGAAATACAACATGAGGGAAATCACTCACCATTTGGCTTAATTTGAGAGGGCCTATGATGAACTTAAAGTCAAGTATAAAGCCTCTCTAGCCAAAAGAAGAGATCTTGCTGAGAAAATGATGGAAATTATTGAGAACAACTCTTCTGATGAAGTAGACATGGATTCCCTAGTCCAAGAAGTGGACAAACTGAATGAGTCCAAAACTAACCTGAGGAGGGAGCTGGAAGGACTGCCATTAGGATGAGTCAGGAGCTAGAAAACAAAAGAAAAGATGAAGATCTAGTGAAGGACAAGGAGCATGATATTTAAGCCGAATCAAGAAATTGGTACCATTACCACTTATCTGCAAGAGGGTAAGGAAGACAAAGAAGAAATACAAGTAGAACTCAATGCAGCCATTTCTCAGAATGAAACCATAATGAAGACCAATGAAGCTCTTTCCAAAGAACTTGCTGAGACAAAGGAGATTCTTGCAAAGTTCAATTGGATCTCTGAGAAGTTGGACAAACAATTTGAATCAATGAAGTCATCAAAGGATGCCACTGGACTTGGTTTCTCTGCATATGAGGTAGGTGAATCCTCTGGAACCAAGACTAATGCACTAAAGGAGAAATTGGTGCCTAAGAACAACATAAGCAAAGGTAAGCCAAAGTTCAAACTTGTATGCTTTAACTACCATAAGGAAGGACATATTGCCAATGTATGTAGGAGCAAGACTTATAATAATTTTCCCTATATACAAAGCAATATGTATAACCACAAGGCTAGAACCAGAGATTTAATGGTCATTGTTATGCATGCAACAAGTTTGGGCATAGATCTTTTGAGTGCAGATTAGTTATGAACAACCCTGGAGGCTATGCACCAAGATCAAAAGGAGTTGTCCAAGAACCTCCTATGAACCGAAACCCAAACCAGTATAAAACCTATGACCACTGGTCAAATGGTTATGTAGTGGTAAATAGTTGGAGAGAATTTTGTTTGATCTGTCGTGGTAGCAGCCACACTACTGCAACATGCAGGAGGAAGAATGGAAAGGTGAACACCGGACCATGGAGAGCACCTGGTATGGTATGTAATCATTGTCACAAACCAAGACATATTGCCAGAGCATGCAGACTAAGAAAGAATTCACTGAAAGATAGACTGGTTGACCAAGAAGGTAAAAAGAAGGTCGATGTTGAAATCACTCGAGAAGATATGAACAAAACTTGGAAAAAGAAATCTGAAGAGATGCCATAAGATGTACCAGTTTCCGCACCCAGTGTGGAGACCCCTAAACCAACAAAATGATCTTCGAATAGCTTAAAGGGGAACATATTGGTAACAATGTTTCAGACCCCTGGTATATATTGCTAAAGTGATTTTATCGGTATTGGTTACCTATCAACCGACAGAAGAAATGGAGTGGTAAAGTTAGGGTTTGTACCCTATTGATGATGCATTTATTATGGTAGGTAGGAGCATGTATAAATGTGACTCTTGTTGTCATATTTACTTACATATTTTCGAAGAAGAATTTTCTTAGCTTGAGTAGCACAACAAGAGATATTCATTTTGCATTCAAAATAATCCAGAAAGAAATCTTGTGCAATATTTAGCCGGCATTTCAAGCTATCCAGTGTGGAAGTTAGAACAGTAAAGTAAGCTTTTGGAGAAGTGTAGTGTGCTCAATATTGGCAAACCCTAGTTTTGAGTGAAAAGGTATTTTTTGATGAATTTCTCTTATCATTCAGAATTACTTTGACATGGTTTCCACATCCAAAGTCTCTTCTAGTTCTTTCGCACCTGAGGAGTCATCCAAATCCCTTAGGAACAAGATGAATTACAATGCCCTATCTCAAACTCCTATCGGAGTCATTTTCAAAGGGGATGTTTTAGGTTACATTGATTGAAAATTGGAAGACCTAGGGTCTCTAGTGATTCACTCCCAGTTAAGTCTATTATGTGGAAAAGACAAGAAGATTAAACCAAAATATAGTTTGATTGAGAAGAAGAAATTTCACAATGCAGTATATTTTCTTGAGGAATTCATAGAAAATCACACAAGAATCATTCTCAGTAGGGTTCATGGTGACAAGATGTATCTTGAATGAAAACATGACATCACACCTGAGGAAATCTATCCCGTGACCGATTTCTGCAATGTTGGAGAAGTTCCTCTTCTTTGCAAGGTCACAAAAACCAAAGTGGAAGAGCTCACCCGTTCTATGAGCGAAAAGAGGGCAATGACTGTGATCACCATTACAGATGACTTGGTGAAGTATGTGTGCATGGTGATTGGGTATAGAGTATTCTATGCTAGTAGAATGAATTTTTTTCCTACAGCTATGGTGCATGTCTCTTATTGGATGATCAAGGATGATACAGAGTACAACTTGTGTACCTATATATAAAAAAAATCATGGAGATTTTAAAATCCATCAAAGAGGACAAGACTCTAAGGTTCAAATGCGGTCAATTACTTGTCAGGCTATTTTTCTATTTTCAAGGGTATTTTCTAGGAGTCGGTGATGTTCAATGGTCAAGTGACCTACCCATCACAAGACAAATTAAGGAGAGTCTACAAATAGTGGGATCTACTTATCTAGAGACTCTGAATAGGTATTTTGATGAGTTCAAAATGAAGATGAACCAAAGAACAAGGATATCGGGTGACCTAGTTAAGAAATATGAATATGATATTTGTTTTACAATCAAAGTGGATCAATGCATAATGGAAGCGGTTGAGCCAAAGAAAGAGGAATTTGAGCCTATGGGCTATGAAGTTGTAAATGATATACTCCTCAGGTATGCCTCTACCCTACTTGCTTCACCATTTGATCCAAAGAAGAAGAGGATCGATACTTACTCTAAGAGGACCAAACCTCCCAAAGTACCAAAGTAGAAGAAGAGGAAAGATGTGCCATCAACATCGGCACCAGTTACATCTGCAACTAGTCCTAAAGTGACCAAGAGGTGACCAGCCAAAAAGAAACCGAAGGCTATTCCACCAAAGGTATTTGAGAGGAAGAGGAAAACCAAGAACAACACACCAAATTCAAAAGATAATGAACCGAAAGTAGAAATGAAGAAGACAAGGAAACTGAGTAAGAAGACCAAATCAACCGGTAATGTACCTGCAACCTCTGCACCGATAAATATACACGTTCCTTCTTATAAGCCTATGTCACACTACCAAAGGACTATAAAGAATATCAGAAGGAAAACTCTTAATGATCTAAAGGATTATTTTGATGATTTTAATGATACTGAAAAGGAAGAGGTAGAGAAAGAGGTCATTAAATACTTATGTGATAATGATCGGTCTCCAATCGATATCAAAACTTTAGTTTTTACTTCTTTGTATGATTCTTTGGATAATAGATGGCGCATTGTCATTGAAAAGGAGCAAGCAATTAGGGAAGAAATTTTTGCTCAATATTTTCCTGATGCTTCTAATTCAAAATTATTTGAGATTCTTAATCAGTACAAAGGTACCTTTTTCATAAGAAGGAGAAGACTTCAGTTACTTGGAGGGAAAACCTTTGAAGTAAAAAAGGACACCCATCTGTGAGCCATAGATGTTGTCAACATGGAACAGGTAGCCGAAGAAAATTTGTAGGCTAAGCAAGCAATTGTCCTTGCAAAATCTAAACCAGGTGGAGTCTACAACAACTATGGTGAAAGAGTAGTTGAACAAAATGATCCCATTGATGTTGATGCATTAGATGTTGAAGACACTATTGTAGAGAAGGAGAAAGTAGAAAAGGAGAGAGCGGAAAAGGAAAAATATGAGAAAGAAGAGAAAGAGAAAACTAACAAGGAGAAAGTGCAGGAAGAGAAAGTGAAGAAAAAGAAAGCAAAAAAAGTGAAAGAAATGAAGGACAGGGTAGAAAAGGAGAAATTGGAGGAAGAAAAAATGGAGAAGAAGGCAGAGAAGGAGAAGGCAAAGAAAGAGGAGAAGGAGAAACTAGAGAAGGAGAATGAGGAGAAGGAGAAACTGGAGAAGGAGAACAAGGAAAAAGAGAAGGCTGACAAGGAGGCCAAGGAGAAAGAGGAGAAGGAGAAGAAGAGACAAGAGGAGCTCAAAGCAAAGGAAGGAGGATAGACTCCCAAGACAACCGGAGATCGAGTTCAAACTAAACAGGTTGAATCCACTAGTCGCAGTAAACTGATTCTTGCCTGTTTCACTGGGTCTGAAGATGAAAATAATCTACTAAGAAGTATACAACTTGCTCAAGAATGATTTGAGGAACTAAGGAAGAAGAAATAAAAAGATGTTATTCAATTTGCTATTGATACTCTTTTTAGCTTAGTCCCCGATACCAATCTTCCCAATACCAATCCTTCAATGGCCCAATTAAAGCTCCTATGCACTATAGTGGGTGATCAAGTATCAACACACAAGAGCACTATAGTGGGTGATTCTTCAATGGCCCAATTAAAGCTCCTATGCACTATGGATGTCATGGAGGAGTTAGCATTTCAAATGAAGACTCAGAGTGAAATTATGGCCTCACTCCTAGATACCTAGTCTATAGACATGAAAGAATTTTTGAAAGACTTCAAATTCATTTTTGAGAAGTTTTATTCATTATTGTCATAAACATATACTCTATTTTAATGATTATGTAATATGATTTTGGTACATTTTTTAGGCATGTTTGCATTACTTTGTCATTGTTGGCAAAGGGGGAGTAGTATTGTAATGGAAATTTTATGGGGAATGATATTGAAGTAGTACGTGCTTGTAATTTTGGCAAAGGGAGTAGTATATATTCTTAGGGGGAGTGATTTTGATTATGGCATCTGTTTTTGTTTTCTAAGCACTTAGATGTCAAAATATTCCTAAGTGTTTCCATAAATACCAAAGGGGGAGATTGTTGGCATGATTAGTTGTGATTGTCATTGATGGACACACACTTTTTTTTGAATGAGTTACTCTCAATCGGTAGTATGTGTTGTATTGTTCAAAACCAGAATTATATGCCATTATATGTATAGTGTTTATTTGTAGAAGACTATCAGTGTTTTGAAAAAGGAGCTTACTAGTCAAAGCATGACCAAGGATCTCAAGCAGTATGAACACCTCAAGCGGTATGAAGATATCAAGCAGTACAAGGACCCATAGTGATAGTTAATCTTTTTTATCAGAACACTATGTTCTAGTTTACCAATCTTTGATTGCTAATCGATAATCGGTATACTGTGTTAAACCATTAAAATTGTAAAGTGTGATGAGTTATCATCCACTGACACCGATGCGGTGATTCAACTGGTAAACTTGTAAAAGTGTGATGAGTTATCATCCACCGACATTGAGGCAGTGATTTTGTGTCATGTTACCAAATGTTTCTAGATGCTTTGAACCTATGAAATTGTAACCCAATCTCAGTGGACCAACATGAAATCAGCTTCCTATTTAAGGACATTATGTCTAGGGTTTTTATAGAAGTTGTAGTGTGAAGTTGTTGTAGAAGCATCATGTGATATAGATTGAACATGCAAAGGATATAAGACTGAAGTAATTCTGCAATGCATTAATAGAGAGAAATCAAGGATCTAACCAAGCGTTATGTGCTATTTTCTAGATCATTCACTTGTTGATTACTAATCTCTTCAACAAGTCAACAACCCTTAATCGAGTAGGCTTAGTCAAGCCTGTTGTAAATCCTCTAACAAGGTGGTTCACAACTGTGGATCTGAAATCCTTTAACAAGGTAGTCTTTAACATGACTCATCTCCTAATAGATATCTGGATTCCAAATAGGATATGTGCTGGTGAAGAACATTGTAAGGCCTTAACCTGTCTGGTTGCTATTCTACAAATAGTGGACTTGTGAGTTTTACTCACCATGGTTTTTCCCATTTGGGTTTCTACGTCAAAATATCTTGTTTTATGGTGATTGTTCTATTGTGGGTGAATACTTTATTTTCTATTTGGCTTGTTTGTGTTTTAACAGGTTTGTTATTTAAACTAATATACCGGTCTATAGTAAAATTGCTTAAGTGTTTGGTTAAGTTTTTGGATATACTAATTCACCCCCCTCTTAGTATTCATCGGGGAAGGCAATAAAATTTGTATAGGAGGTCTCAAAGGACATAAAGGAACTTATCGATGCTATCCCAAAGAAAGGGAGAAAGAGGAAGGATCCAATAGCTCATATTGAACCTGTTACTAAATTTTTTGAGTTAGAGGATAACACACTGTTAGCCTTAAAGAGGGTTGTTAGGAAGAAAACAAAAGATCCTAAGGTGGAAGCAAATAAGAAACCATTTAGAAAGGTCACAAAAAAGTTATCGACTTGGAAGCAAACATCTAAGGCCACACCTACAACTGCATCCGATACTGCCAAGAGGAGGAAGAATAGTGACATTGGTTTGGCACTTGAGACTAGTAATGTAACTATCATACCACCCAAAACTTGTGCATAAATTGTTGATGAAATAACTAATGATGGCATGCTAAAGAATGTTGAAATTTATTATAAAGATTTAGAGGATGATGAGCAAAGAGAGGTAGAGGAAGCAGTCTGTTATACTTAGATATCTATAAGAAAGCATTAATAGAGATAGAAAACCAAATACCAACTGAGTTATATAACATGTTAGATGCTAGAAGATTATCTTCTATGCAAGAAGATAAACAAATTAAAATACAAGAACATTTAGCTATTTGTGTTACTATAACTCCAGATGAGATGGAAAACACAATTAAGGCTGCAGATAGGAAGTTTTTCAATGGAAAACATAGAATAACTAGCCTGATGCTAGGGAGAATGAAGCAAGTAATAAAGGAAACTTAGAAAGCATGGATAAATTTTTGGGGAGAACACAGAGGATTCTTTACTTCACCAGAGACCAATACCAATATTGTAGATACACTAATTGAAGGGAAAGGAAGAGGGATTATGGGTACTCCACCCTCAGTTTTGAAAAATATCAAGATAGTGGAAATTGAGCCATCGGTAAACACAAATGTACAGACAAACACTAAGATATCGGTTAATACTGGGAATGAACAAGAGGACCTTGTACAAGATAGTAACATTGAGAATAATTGTCCTCTAGATACTAATGTATAAGTTGAGGATATTGTTTCTAGAGAGGAACCAACAGTTGGATAGACTGTACCAAGTGGCAAAGCCACCGTTGCAAGTGAGGAGGTAATAAAGGATAAATCATCAGAGAAAATAGGGGAATCCGACAAGGTACGAGTTGGGAGCCCATCATTATTGACAATTTAAACTTCTCTAGAAGAAAAGAATGTTAGCATTTGCATGAAGATTGTATTAATGATATGTTATGTTGTCATTGATGTCAATTAACTTGTAATGATATTGTTGATATTGTTGGAATATTGTTGTGTAACCGGTACAAAGAGCTAAGTGAAGGAAACTGTAAACTAGTATGTAAGTTTGTGAGTTGAACTGGTAACTGGTAAAACCATATCTATTGATGTAACCGGTAAACCCTACCTGTTGTTTTTGTTAAACCCTAAATGATTGTTTGGTGAATTGATTATATTGGTTTGTGATCTATTGATAAGCGGTAATGATTATGACATGTATGATTATTGTATGAAGACAATTTCAAGTGATTTTGGCACGTTGATTTAACGGTTTTTTGTCTAGGGAATAAGAAAGTATATTACATATAATGCAAAGCACATGATGAGTTACTGAGATCAATGAAGCGATGATCAAGGAGCGGTCAAGGATTTCTTGATTGATGTGAATATATTTCTATGTAATCCAATGGTCATACTTGAACCGACCTGTTTGTAATCTCTATGAGAATTAGATTTATGTTTTGTTACTGACCTAATTGATTTGTTTATAAGGTCGATGAAGTTGTTTAGTTTTAGTGAGTTGGCAAAGATTAGTTGAGTGTGTGGTTGCCGAAGAGGATGATGTATCTATAGTTTGAGTAAAGGCAGATAGGAGCATGAAAAGGATCTGATCAAGTAAGTGTAGTGCTATTTAGACAGATCAACAAACTCCTATTGTTTTCTAACAATTACAACATAATTGAAATACCCTAACTGGGTAAGCTCTAACAAGCTTGGTGACTATTCAAATCCTCTAACAAGGTGATCCATTAGCTTGGATTTTCAAATCCTCTACTGAGGTTACTCCTTATAGGGTATTGCTTCTAACAAGGCATTTGTAGTCAACCCCTTAACTAGGTGGTTCCTAATAGGATTAGTTCTTAACAGGACTTTTGTAAAGCTTTAACAGGCTTAGCTTCTAATAGAGCAAACTTTAGAAGAGTTCATATAGTTATCTTGTGAGTATCATCTCACTGTGGTTTTTCCCATTTGGGTTTTCATGTCAATGTAGCGTCGTAAATTGTACGCACTCGCTAGGGTGGTACAATTTCACACCTAGTTTAGCACCCGCCTTGGCGCATTTTGCATTTTGCATTGCATTTCCCCTTTAGCACTTAATTAATTAAATTAATTAGGTCTAAGGTTCTATTTTATCATCTCCCACATCATAAAGTTGGGCCCTTTCATTAAAGTGTGCCCCTTTCATTTTATTCTTCCAATACATCATTTAATCAAAAACCCTAATTAGGTCCTATTTTGAACTTGGGGGCTTGATTTCGGGGGTCAAAACATCTCGAAATCACTTGTAACTTTGGGATTCTCTCTAAAATCATCATATCCGACGGCCCTGAAAATTTGGTGAAAAGTTGTCAGGACCATGGCGCCCAGAGTGCAACATGGTCCCGGACATTTTTCTCGAAATTTTAGGAGCGCGATCCAATCATAAAATAAAGCTTAACCCCAAGAAATTGGTGGGATATTCAATCTCTAGGTCGGCCAAAAGTTGGAATTAAGACCTAGGGTTTCATATATAAGAGCTCTCTTTCTTCATTTGAAAGGATCCGATTTTTGGTTTTCAGGAACCTCATATGCAGCGAAAGAGCAGATCTTTGAAGACTTCAACAACATTCAACATTCCTCTATCAAGCACTTATCAAATTCATTCATCCACTTAGGGCTTGGAAGACATTGAAGAACAATAGGAAATTACCGACTGAAGATTGGCTTGTACTCCTCCCTTGAGGGTTGGGTATGATTTCATGTTGTTTTCATGTCTTTGCATAAGCTTCAATATATCCTTTATTCATGCTTTAGATCACTTTGCATCTTGATTTAGAGCATTTACATTATCATTTACAAGCAATTAGGGTTTACTTTCTAGGTTGCTCTAGTTTGCTTTCTTGCATTTTAGGACCTTGCACACACACTAGGTCTGCACACACAATACATTTTACAATACAACTTGGCTATTCGTGGAGGTGGAAATCACCGAAGCGGGGGTTTGACTAAGGCAAAACCCTATATAGCCGCCTAAACACCTTTTCAGATATAAGTGCAGGTTTCGGGACTCGGACGACGTCGCAGGTTGCAGATTCGGGAGAAGCAGACTAAGACCGACCTTCCCACCAAATTTTAGAGCAAAAGACCAGGATAGGGGCATGGGGCACCCTGTTCCTACCAGGACAGGGGCGCTGGGTGCCCTGATCCCTGGGACAGGGGCGCTGGGCGCCCTGGTCCTCCTGACAGACAGCAAGTTTCAACATTTTGACAGCTTTTTCAAGTTGCAAAACAGCAGTTTTCGGAGCAGTTTCAGGGGCAGAATCAGGACAGTGGCGCCCGCGCCCCCATCCCAAACATTTTTAGTCAGATTTTAACTCCAGGTATGCATTTACATTCTTGTCTTGTCCTTGTGTTTACAACTATTCATTGTTTAAGTTCAATTCTGCAATCTTGTTATTAGTTCATACTTGCACTTTGGGGTTAGGAATTGAACTTGTATCATTTGATCTTTCTATTACAACAAAGGAATAGAAATCCTAATAGGTAGCCCATGGCTCTCTCTTCCACAAAAATAAGTAGCCAATTGTGTGATACCTCTAGGCTCTTTCGTATTCCACAAATGTGTGATTGAAAGTGAGATTAGGGCATGTTTGCTTAGTGTCACTTTTTCTCCCACACATTTTGGTGAACCTGATGTGAACTCCAATCTTCTCTAATTCTGATTTATTTTTCAAATTTGAGTGTTTATGCTATTTACAAGTTTTAATTTCTTGCAAGATTCAAAAAATTTAGAGGAAAGTTTTGCTAAAACCCTAATTTTTCAATTCAAAGTTGAACCTGTGGATAGCTTAATTGGGATCAATAATTTCAAATCTGATTTAGGAACTCATTTGAATCATAAATTTCATTTTCTAAATCTACATTCTAAGTGCTTGCATTGGTTAAAATTAAACATTTCCTTCTATTTTGCATGTGTTATCATTTGAAAGAGGAAAATTGTTGTCATGATGCATTCATTTCATAGATGTGATAATGGGTTAGCTTCCCTTGTTTCAATTTTTCCTTCTCCTAAAGAACCTCCCCCCATATATAACAACATTTTAGTGTCTAAAAGAGTTGCTACCAATCCCTTTGAGGCTCTCCCATGCTCTAAGGATGAAGACTTTAAGAGTGATCTTGACAACTCTCCTAAAATGTGCCCTTCCTATTTAGCTATCCTAGAGGAAGAGAATGATATCATAAACACATTTCTTAATGTTACTTCACCTTACCTACATGATGCCTCTCTAAGTGAAAAGGTATTGATGGACATTGATTTATTTTCTCCTAAAGTTGGTCCTTCCAATGGGGGCATGTTAGTGCAACAAGAGGTTATGAACACTTCTTTCAAAGATCTCCTTCCTAAGCATGAATCTTTGGAGAAGTCTGTTCATGTTCCTCCTAAAAAACACTCCCTTCATGAGGATCCTTTTGTGCAAGAAGATGACATGATCCCTACATTTCCTATTTATGGCATTTTCTTTTCCAACAAAATTCCCACTAGAGATGATGAATTAATGATAAATGCTTACCCTTCTCCTAAAGTTTGTCTTACCCATAAACATCCCTTAGAGAAAGAAGATGAAATAATAAGCAATTTCCTTAATTCTCTCTCCCCTAAAGATCATAAACATATTTTGAGGAAAGAGGATGAGTTTAACACATCTATTGATGCTCTCCCTTCTAAGGATGAGGAATTAATAAACAATGTTATCTCCTCTCCCGAAATTGACAATACTTCAAATATTCCTTTCAACAACCTCACTATTTGGGATGAACCATTAGAAGAAGGTATAGATTATTCTCTACCCCTAGCCAAAGGGGATGAAATCAAGATTGGAAACTCCCTTGATAGTTTCTCATCTTCCTTGAATCTCAATCATTCTTCACCCAAAAATAAAGCATCTCCCTCTCCTCAACTTGGTTCTACTCATAAGGATACCCTAGTTCAAAGAAAGATGGTTAACATCTCTTTCAAAGATCTCCCTCTCAAAAGGGAGACTTTAGAGAGTAATGTTGATCCTTCTCCTAGAGAGTTTATTCCCCATGTAGATCCTTTGATGATAGAGGATGATATGACCTTTCCTAGTATTACTCTTCCTACTAGAACATCAATGCCTATCCCTTGTCTCTCTCCTAAAATTGATTTAATCCGTGATGAGATTTTAGTGCAAGAGAAGACTATCAATAATTCTTCCAACACTTTTGTTCATTCTCCTAAACCATCCTCAATCAATTTGATACATGTGAATGAGACAGCTAACAAACCTCTCCTCACTATCCAAGGTGCTTGTCCTTCTCAAAATTCTCAACCTTTAAATAAGCCTATCTTAGTGGTTCAAGGTGGTTATGCTAATGATTCTTTTTGCACTCCTAACAAACCTATTATTACTGTGCAAGGAGGTTATTCTACTAAGAGCCCTTATGAGTATGCTAAGCAACTGACTAGAGAGAGTTATCATGCGGTTGCTCATACCTATAACACAAGAAACAATAGGCAACCTAATCCTCCTCCAGTTATTCCAACTTCACTTCCTCCTTCCCAACCTATTCTTCCTCAAGCTCCTCATATTTCACAAGTTCTTGGTAAGGAATATGATCTCATAGAACAACTTAAAGCTACCCCTGCTAAGATATCCCTCTGGGATTTGATTCAAACTTCTTCCGCTCATCATGGAATGTTACAAGATGCCTTGAAAGATTTGAATGTTCCTCCACCTAATACATCTAGTAATATAGTGTCTTTGGTTAACTCTGTGATGAATCCTAAAGCTCAAATTGTGTTTACCCAAGATGAGTTGCCTACTAGTGAAATTCAACAACAATATGATCCCTTGATGATTGTGGTTATCATAAATGACACTGCTATAAGACGAACACTGGTAGATAATGGCTCTGGCCTTAATGTGTGTAGCATTAATCCATTGCATAAGATGAATGTGGATACATCCCTTATTGAGCCTGACTCTCATCCCATTCGAGGCTTTGATAATGTGGCTAAGTCTTCATTAGGTATTATCACCTTACCCATCACAGTGGGACCTGTTACTTTGCCTACTCCTATCCATGTTATGTTGGGAAATCTAACATACAACTTGTTATTAGGGAGACCTTGGATTCACAGTATGCAAGCTGTCCCCTCTACATTGCATAGACAAGTTAAATTTATTTATAACAATAAGACATATACCTTGATAGGTGATACTAATCTTCAGGCTTGTTTGCAAACATCTACTTCCAAAGGGAGTTCTTCTAAATCTTCCTCTTCTAATGATGACTCTTTAAACAAAATACCTATGGATGAATCATCACCCTCTGATAATCAAAATTCTTTGGATGAGTCTAAAGCTCCTGAAGAAGATCCTTCTCGACTTGAATCTACACATGAAAAGGATTTTGATCCTGAGAAGGTTCTCGTAGAAGATGATTGGGGATCTCTTGACTTTAATCCCACCTTTGTAGGTGAGTATAGGGTTCCTCCTAGAGAGTTTAAAGTTAAAAAGAAGGAAGAAACTAGAGATCAATTTGTCTTACATGAACCTATGAGCAATAATTTTGTGGCTGCTTCTCAAACTTCTTCTCCTCACACCTCTAATTATGAAGAGTTTGATTCTTTGTCTTATGAAAAACCACCTTCTCTTCCTGAAATGGCTGATCGTTATGGTCGTGGTTTTCGCATTTTTGCTAAGCATGGGTATCATGGAAATGGTTCTGGCGCTCATGAACAAGGGATAAAAGTTCCTCTAGAGACTAATTTTCACAATTATGCCTTTGGACTCGGCTATAATCCCTGCAAACGTACCAAAGCATCTAAAAGACCATCTCTTAATGTGAATGCTATATTTAGTAGTGATGATGATCTCACTTCAACTAAATCATCTTCCACTTCTATCAACTCTCATTCCCCTCATAAGGAGATCTTGGCGATGAACAAATCTCTTTATGACTCCCCTCAAATTTCTAAATCCACTTATGAATCTTTATTTTGTATTCATCATAAAGTCCTTTCCTCCAAGGATAAGGCTCTAATAAATTACACTCATCCCTCTCCTAGGATTTCTTGTGACTTTTCTTGTTCAATTTTCATCATTTTACACATGTTTTTGATCTCACTTATAGTTGAGCATTTAGCATGTCATATTCAAATACCTCATTCAATCCATCATGTCTTTAAATAACATTAATGGCTATTATGTTGCTCATCATTATGTGACATTGGTAGCTCATTTAGTGGGGGCTCATTGTCATTCATGATGGTACAATTTCAAGTGCAATCATATTTTTGAAGCAACATAATAGCCTAATTTTCTATGTTATCTCTTGTTCCTATGGGGACAAGAGTGATTTCATACATCTCTTCTTTTTCTTATGTCCAAATCCCTTCCTAGAAGATTGTGTAAGTCCTCATTGAGGCAATGATCTTTCCTTATTTTTATCTAAGGATCCACTTTTTCCTATTTCTTGGATGGTGTGAAATTTATTACTTGATGTTATTCCTTGTATGCATTTGTTGTTGTTTGTTCAAAGATTCTCTCTTACAAGAGGTGTAAGTCCTTGACTACAACCTCTTTTGCACTTGGTAAAATACATCCATAATGAATTCACTCTCCTAATTGGGTTAAAAAGAGCGTCATCCTTCATTAAGAATCACTTTCACCTCGCAAAAGAAGGAAGTATTGCATTCTTATTCTCTTCTTTGTCTTATTCTAGAAGATGTTATATTTGTCTAAGACAATTCCTCTCAGGGATAGGTGTCTTTTGTACAAAGATCTCTTCTCCTCTAAGGATCTCCTTTACACATACTACAAGATATCCCTTTTCAACTATCTTATCCTTGCTTAAAGAGTGCAAAACTCTCTTGCTTGGATCTATGACATTGTTGCATTTTTGGGGTATCTTCTTTTGTGATGAAGGTAGGTATCCTTGTTCTACTTTGCTTATGACATAAACATTACACTTTTTGAGCAATGGGTCATTCTCGGAACCAGAGCACAGATTCTTAGAGCGAGATGTCTCCATTTTTTCTTTTATGCAAGGTGATTATTCTCGGAACCAGAGCACAGACTCTTAGAGCGAGATGTCACGCTCTTGTACTATACATATACAGGTTGTAGCATACTCGGGCACAGACTCCTATGAGGTTCTTCTAACCTCCCTTACACACACATGCACGAGGTTGAGTGGAACTAGTGGCATAAGGCTAGACTTTCTCACTCTCCTCCCTTACATGGATCACCTAGACAGACTCTAGGGGCTAGTTTTCCATGTCCTTTTTCCCATGGATCACCTAGACAAGATCTAGGGGCGAGAAGTCCATGTTTTCTCTCTCACTATTCTTCTCATGGATCACCAATGTGTGTATTCATGCTTTTTTGCCTTTCTTTTCTTTTCTTTGCATTTTGTTTCCATTTACATACTTCATCTTATGTTAGAGAACTCTCAAATCCTCACACTCTTTGTTGTGTTGGAATTGAGGTTTAGTCCTCTTTCTTACCAAATGATTCTCCATTAGTTTTTGATCTCATATCAAATCTTCTTGTGAGCATTTGTCATCAATTTTCTTTAACAATCCGAAGTGGTAAACATGATACCCTGTTTCAACTCACTAAAATTAGCAAGCCGAAACAGGGGGGGGCATATAGCTACCCTCGAATTTTCATCACCTTCCTTCATAAGAATTAGGTGATTTTGTGATCTAACATGTGTTTTGTAGGGTGCGGTTCCTAACTGTGTACTGCAGATACCGCTGGGGGCTTCGTTCGACAGACTTATGGATATATCCTTTTTCAAATAATGTTTATTTTTCTGTACTTTAGCTTGCATATGCACGTAGTGTTCATATGACCGCTAAAGTGGGGGCTAAATGTAGCATCGTAAATTGTACGCACTCGCTAGGGTGGTACAATTTCACACCTAGTTTAGCACCCGCCTTGGCGCATTTTGCATTTTGCATTGCATTTCCCCTTTAGCACTTAATTAATTAAATTAATTAGGTCTAAGGTTCTATTTTATCATCTCCCACATCATAAAGTTGGGCCCTTTCATTAAAGTGTGCCCCTTTCATTTTATTCTTCCAATACATCATTTAATCAAAAACCCTAATTAGGTCCTATTTTGAACTTGGGGGCTTGATTTCGGGGGTCAAAACATCTCGAAATCACTTGTAACTTCGGGATTCTCTCTAAAATCATCATATCCGACGGCCCTGAAAATTTGGTGAAAAGTTGTCAGGACCATGGCGCCCGGAGTGCAACATGGTCCTGGACATTTTTCCCGAAATTTTAGGAGCACGATCCAATCATAAAATAAAGCTTAACCCCAAGAAATTGGTGGGATATTCAATCTCTAGGTCGGCCAAAAGTTGGAATTAAGACCTAGGGTTTCATATATAAGAGCTCTCTTTCTTCATTTGAAAGGATCCGATTTTTGGTTTTCAGGAACCTCATATGCAGCGAAAGAGCAGATCTTTGAAGACTTCAACAACATTAAACATTCCTCTATCAAGCACTTATCAAATTCATTCATCCACTTAGGGCTTGGAAGACATTGAAGAACAATAGGAAATTACCGACTGAAGATTGGCTTGTACTCCTCCCTTGAGGGTTGGGTATGATTTCATGTTGTTTTCATGTCTTTGCATAAGCTTCAATATATCCTTTATTCATGCTTTAGATCACTTTGCATCTTGATTTAGAGCATTTACATTATCATTTACAAGCAATAAGGGTTTACTTTCTAGGTTGCTCTAGTTTGCTTTCTTGCATTTTAGGACCTTGCACACACACTAGGTCTGCACACACAATACATTTTACAATACAACTTGGCTATTCGTGGAGGTGGAAATCACCGAAGCGGGGGTTTGACTAAGGAAAAACCCTATATAGCCACCCAAACACCTTTTCAGATATAAGTGCAGGTTTCGGGACTCGGACGACGCCGCAGGTTGCAGATCCGGGAGAAGCAGACTGAGACCGACCTTCCCACCAAATTTTAGAGAAAAAGACCAGGACAGGGGCGTGGGGCGCCCTGGTCCTGCCAGGACAGGGGCGCTGGGCGCCCTGGCCCCTGGGACAGGGGCGCTGGGTGCCCTGGTCCTCCTGACAAACAGCAAGTTTCAACATTTTGACAGCTTTTTCAGGTCGCAAAATAGCAGTTTTCGGAGCAGTTTCAGGAGCAGAATCAGGACAGTGGCGCCCGCGCCCCCGTCCCGAACATTTTCAGTCAGATTTTAACTCCGGGTATGCATTTACATTCTTGTCTTGTCCTTGTGTTTACAACTATCCATTGTTTAAGTTCAATTCTGCAATCTTGTTATTAGTTTATACTTGCACTTTGGGGTTAGGAATTGAACTTGTATCATTTCATCTTTCTATTACAACAAAGGAATAGAAATCCTAATAGGTAGCCCGTGGCTCTCTCTTCCACAAAAAGAAGTAGCCAATTGTGTGATACCTCTAGGCTCTTTCGTATTCCACAAATGTGTGATTGAAAGTGAGATTAGGGCATGTTTGCTTAGTGTCACTTTTTCTCCCACACAGTCAAAAATATTTGTGACAAGTGGTGAATGTTTTTGTGGTTATGATCTTATGGTTGATTTGATTAACTACTTAACTACTTTGATAAGTCATGATAAGTAGAAGCATTAAGAAATGAAGTCTGTTGACATATGATAAAGAATTTGGATGTTTATAAGTTTGAAGTTGTTTACTGTTAATTTGTTGTAACAGTCAACCGGTTTATCTTATGAGTTTTTATCTTGATAGTGGTATTACATTGATAGTTTACCTTGAGAGATTGATTGTTGTTGGCATTATGGATGAATTGATTATGTGTTGCATTGATATTTTGTCATTGATGTCAATACTAGCTGTTATGGCTGGTTACCAACACTACCTGTTATAGATGGTTACTGGTAGATAGGTTTTGGTTACTAGTTGAAGATCTATTGTTACCGATTGAAGAGATTATCTATTGGACACTTCCAGCATGTTTGGATCTATGGAATGTGATTGGTTATGTGAGGCCTCACCTCGACTCAGTTTGACATTCAGTGGATTTTATATTTTAGAGTATTATGGATACTTTATTTTGATGCATTTTGAGACTTAGAACTTATATGATTTCAGGATTTGGTTAACATTGCTATGATTTGATGATTTACTTATATGCTTTATGAGATAGAACACTACTTGATTGTTAGATAGGATGATATTGCAATGATAGATGTCGTTATTGAATTTGCAGGACTTTACTTTGAATATAGAAATATGATGTATGGTTAGTTTATGTGAATTGGGATGAAATTGCTTATGTGAAATTGCTTGGTAAAAGTTGTATTTGATCTGTGCAGATGAAAATTGTATGCAAGTAATGATGTGCATTGTTATATTATTGAATTATATTATAATTGGATATGTGGAAGTACTAATGTGTATATTGAGATGCGCAGGAAAATTTACCATGTGACCATGGAAAATTACGGAGAATCAAACCTAGACTTATGTATGTTCGTAAGCCAGGGTTTGTCTATTTGGAGAGACAACACCCCGTTTGTGTTGTATTTTATTCGTAACAGTATATGCTGCATGAGTGTTAAGTGTTATTTAAATTTATTGTGTAAAAACCTCAAGAGACAATTTCATGTTTTATTTTTGTAAAAGTGTTTTATTTGTGTCACTTGACACGTGTGTATTTAAATTTAAATGTTTTATTTTGTCTCTTGGTGGGAAAGTGTTTAATTATAGTTTTTCTTTAATAAAATAATGTGTTATCATAAATACTTTGGGAATATAATATTTGGAGTGGTCAACTTATGTTTGACCCGAAAATAAACTTCAGAGGGGTTTAAAATGAGTTAAATGAACACCTAGGGGTAGTTTAATAGGGTTTCCTAAAGCCCATAAGGTATACCTAGGGGTTAGGGGTAATTTTAGGCAAGTTTCTACTTTATAATGATCTTTTTAACGCTTTAAAAATTGGCTTTTTTGAGTTGAGCGAAAATTGAAAATTAGAAGTTAAATCTAATCAAGATTTTTCCTTTTGGAATGAGAGTCTTTTTGCATTTTTGCTTTCTTTCTTCTTTTTGGTTTTTTTTTTAGAATCCTGTGAGAACTCAGAGAGTGAGCTTCTTAAGGAAGATTTTTGAGAATAGGAGGGTAATCACCCACTCTCCATTTTTTGAGACAGAAGGAAATTTGGAAAGAAAATAATGTTATGGAATAGAGAAATTGAATAAGGGTAGAAGGAAAAAGATTTGTGGATTGGGCAGCTCTTCATCAAATATCATAATAACCTTTGGGCAGATTAAGGTTGGTTTCAATTATTATTTTAATGTCTTCTTCTTGTTATGTCTGGAAGTTGTTGGTATAAGAAATCTGTGATCTTGAAAGTTTGTGTTAGAAAATCTTTTGGTATTTTTGCTTTATGAATTGTTGTGTTTTGGGAGTTTCCTCAAGATCTCTTACTCTTGGGAGAGAAGAGGATCTTGAGGGTGGTAGCAGTGACAGCCCTTGAGTGAGAGACTCTCTTTTGAGAGCGATCACAAGGGAACTTTGTGTGACCCTTGCTGCATGGCCTGTTTGTGCAATGGGGGTCATAAGGAGGGATATAAGGCTAGAATGCCTTTGGGGGGGCATAAGGAATAAGGGGTTGAGATTCTTGATATTATTATTGTGCCATGAGGTGGCTTCTTGTTTATTTCATACTTGCAGTTCTCCTCAGGGTATTGGTCCACTACCACCCTTTGAAATTGTTCGTCACCAAAGTGTGGTGCTGTGAAAGCCAAGTTGGGAATGTGTCTGGAAAATCTGTATGCATTGCTTTCTATGTGTTTGCCTATTTGTAACCCGTCTAGGATTTGGTTATCCGAGCTCGGGGGTGGCTACCAGTTAGCCTAGGCTGGGAGGTGAGCACTCCATGGTCATATTTGTGTTTTCTATTATGCAGGAAATTCAGAGGAAAGAGAATAGGAACCATGAAAGAGATACAGAAGATTGTTATTGAAGATACTTAAATTCAGTTGCAAATGTTTGTTCAAAATTTCTTATAGAAGTATGCCTCATTCATAGTAAAGAGAAGCAAGTTGTAATTTGTGAAAGTAGACTTGAAGTTTTATTGTTGTGACTATTCAGAGAAACATCCTGTAAATTGGTAGAATATCTTAGAGATGTTTTAAAAAAGAAAAGCTTGTTATTTCTACTTCTGGTTTTTAGAAAAAGAAAAGTTAATTTGTGTTGCATGCAAAAGCTTCTTTGAATTATGGAAAAAAAAAAAAAGAGAATTGTTTTCATTTAAATTTTACCTATATTTTACTTGTGGCAAAATAGAAGTGTATTGATGCTGAAAGATTTTAAGTATTTTAATGAAAAAAGTGTTTTATGTAAATATTTTATTAGAGGAAAAAAAACAATGAAATTCTTTTTATTCTAGAAAAGTATATTGCATCTTTTAAAAAGTATTTTAAATTGTATTTCAGTTAGCATTGATTTAAAAAGCTTATTTTATATATATATATATATATATATTTCTTTCTTTCTGAATAAACTTAATGCCTTTCCCTTTATTATAATAGTTAAAAAAAAAAAAAATTCGCATGTAAATCTCTTTTAAAAAAAATATATATATATTCATATTGAAATATTTTCACCATTTTTAATTGTGGATATAAATTTATATAAATATAAATATATATATATATAAATTTATATTTATATATATATATATATATATTTATATATTATATATTTTAGAAAAAAATAAATTAATTAAAAAAAAAGGGAGAATGTTATTGGGTCCTCGTGGACCCCACTGTGTGTACGCACAGTGGAGGGTCGCGCGGCGCCCACTGTGTGCACACACAGTGGAGCCGCTTTCGGCTCCCACTGTGTGGACACACAGTGGACGGCCACGACCGCCACTGTGTGGCCACACAGTGGGGAGCCGCTAGCGGCGCCCACTGTGTGGGTACACAGTGGTGCCGCAGCGCCCATTGTGCGCTCACACAGTGGCGCGCGGCCAAACCCGCCTCCCTTCCTCCGCAGCCTGCAAACAAAAAAAAAACATGGTCGTCTTGGGGTCTTCGGCCCAGCAAGAAAATTGTCTGTAACAAAAAAAAAAAAAAACGGGTTAAACCCTAGCCCGGGTGGGGCTAGGGCAGATTGGTTTAAAAAAATAATATGTTAATTAGTTTAGATAATATATATGTGAGAAAATAGAACCCTAATTAGGGTTGGGGAAAAATATGGAATAATATTTAGGAAGTTAAAATGGCTTTTGAATTAGAATTAAAATATTTAACATATATGTAAAATATATATATATATATATATATGTATCTATATATATATATGGATATATATATATGTATATATATGAATTTTGATCATAATTTTGGATTAAGTATTTAATTATAAATATATATATATATATGTATATATAAATATATATATATATATTTATATAATTCTGGCTATAATTTGGAACAAGTAATAAAGAGAAATTTAAAATGGATGGATAGACAATATAGTCATATGGGAGATTAAATTAATTTTCCTCTCCTATTTCCTTTTGCTTGATTAATTTAATAAACCTAAGGACTAGGTATCTCTAGGAGATAAAATTAAACCAGTTAGTCTTACGCAATTAAAATTTAACAATTTATCGATGCTTAGTTCGTTTCAGAATTAGCTCGAATTTAATAATGGAAATTTCAGTAACGCTTGTCACGAGAGTGAACTTGTTAATTAATTTAGTATGTTTTTAAAAAAAAAAAATTGTTCCGTTTTGCCCTAAATTTTGGGCATGACAGGTTACATGTGATACATTCTTCTGGAGCATGTTTTGGTCGCTATTGGCTTGGTAATTGGATGCTAACATACACTTTTATAAACCCTTACCAACATTGGTTTAAGGTTTTACCAATAAAGCTTTCACTAAGGAATCATGACAAGATGCATAAGTGATGTTGGTGTGACTTCTAGATGGATTTCAGGATGTTGAAGATGTTCTTTGATCATGCTTCAACTGCTTGAAGATATTACTTTAGTGTGGTGGACCCATAAAAGGTCTGTTGCCTATCTAGGTTATGGATCGGTATCATGATAACGTGTACTCCACACATTACCGAGATGTTTCGAGATGATTTATCAATTTTTTTATTGTTGTTTTTGTCTTAAGCCGACATGGCATATCATTGTAATATGGAATTATGTAATGATCTTATTGTAATATCTTTTAGGTGGCCAACCAAATTGGTTTAGGTCTTAGGGTTGGTATAAATGATTGTAAGATCTCATTATAGATCATACGTGTCATGATCATGAATTGCAATATCATATGCGAAGGATCAGTTCGATCGTAGGTGATTGAATTGGGATTAAGGAAGAGGTCAAAGGCCTCCGGTATTGAGCTTAACCAGGATTGTAATCCGGCATGGTAGATGCTATCTCTAGTAGTTCACTCTACTAGATTATTGTCCATTTATCTTGAGGTGGGTTTAACCTCTGTAGTCAGTGAGACTCTTTTGTAATGAGAAGTACGCTCTAGGCAATGTGCATTCCTACATGTGTGGGCCCCTCATTGTATCACATACTTTCTATAGAAGTATCATCTTACTGTGGGTAGGCTTCCCACTGTTGTTTTTCTCTTTTCAAGTTTTCCACATACAAATCATGATGTTATGTGGTATGGTTGCTTTTCATTGATTATTCATATAATTGTTAAGTTACATTGTTTACTGGCATTTGTGTCTACTGACATTTGTTTGTACTTTACTGGTATTTAAATATTTATTTGCTCCAATTTAAGGTTGTATTGTGGATTAAATGTTATAGTCTGCTAACAACTGATTCACCCCCCCCTCAGTTGTTTAGTGGTTATCCTAACAATTGGTATCAGAGCTTTGGTCCTCTTTTGCAGAAGCTTAACTGCTTGAGGTAGATCCTATGATAGCTAACACTTTTAATCCACCGTTAACTATTTTTAGAAGAGAAATCCCTAAGGTTGATGGAACAAATTATGGGATATGGAAAAATTGAATGGAGACTCATCTTAGATGTCTTGGCAAGGATATTTGGGAGATCACTGAGAAAGGATACACACCTTATTATCTGACATCAAGCAATCCTGCTCCTGCAGACTTGGATAAGAATATTGAAAATGATTGCAGAGCTAGAGAATCCCTCTTGTGTGCATTTACTGATCAACAAATCATGGGATTGATTGATAAATCATCGACAAAGGTTATGTGGGAAAAATTGCGAACTCTAAATGAAGGTGGCCCCACTGTCAAAATTACTAAACTTGATGGTTACCATGTAAGATATGAAAACTTGAAAGTAGAAGATAATGAGAGAATTGTTGTATTTATGGAAAGAGTAAATGAGATAGTTATGGGAATTCAATGTTGTGGAGGATTTCTAAGTGAAGATGAAATAATTTCCAAAGTATTGAGAGCCCTTCCACTAGCTTACAAGATGAAGGAAACTGCAATTAATGAGTTAAGAACAATGGAAAACACTTTAGTTAACGGAGACATTCTGATTGGGAAATTATCTTCTTTTGAGCTTGAAGAATTTAGATCTTCTGGAGCTCTAAAGTATGAACATGCTTTTCATGCATCATCATCATCATCATCTACCAACAAAAGTGATTGGAAATTCCTATATGCATCAAGATCTATGATTATGGAAGCCAAATTGCCTCATATCTACTGGAGAGAAGCAGTGAGTACGACAATCTACACATTCAACAAAGTTAACATCTTAGGTGAAACTGGTAAGACCCCTTATGAACTATGGTTTGGACATACACCTACTGTTAAGTATTTTAGAATTTTTGGAAGTAAATGCTATATCAAAATAGATGATTCAATTGGAAAGTTTGATCCTAGATGTGATGAAGGGATATTTCTTTGATAATTAATTCAAAGAAAAGCATATAGATGTTATAACAAAAGAATACAGAAAAATGTGGAAAGTGATAATGTGAAAGTGGATGAGCAGTACAAAAATCATTCTATATCATATGACAAGGAAACAACAGTGGAAATGATCATAACTGAACCGACAATGCCTCAAATGGTATAGTAAGCTGAGATAGTTACACTGACACAATCAAAAAATTCATCTGTGACTGATGATCAAAGCAGTGAACCTGAAGTTTAGAAGACACCAAGGTATGTAAGATTAAATCATTCTAAAGATAAAATCATTGGACATAGGAACAAGGGAGTTATGACTAGAAGAAAACTAGTTAATGAAGAGGTATGTCTTATTTCTCAAGTTGAACCGGCAATTGTTATTGAAGCTTGTAAGGATAAACATTTGTTAAAGGCTATGGAAGATGAATTAGATCAGACAAAGAAGAATGAAACTTGGACTTTAGTTCCTTGGCCTAAAAATAAGAATTTTATTGGAAATAAATGGGTTTTTAGGAATAAATTGAATGAGGATGGTAGAGTTGTAAGAAACAAGGCTAGATTGGTTTGTAAAGGATATTCTCAAATGGAAAGAATTGATTATGGTGAGACATTTGCACCTGTAGCTATAATTGAATTTGTTAGGCTATTTCTTTCCTATGCATCTTATAAGAACTATAAGGTTTATCAAATGGATGTTAAATGTGCATTTTTGAATAGTGAACTTGAGGAAGAAGTATACATTGAGAAGCTTGATGTATTTTCACTGACAGATGATAAAGATATGGTTTGCATATTGAAGAAATCTTTATATGGTTTGAAACAAGCTCCTAGAGTTTGGTATGCAAGGTTGGATAAATATATTTTGAAGCTTGGTTTTACTAAAGGTAGTGCTAATAGTAATTTATATTATAAGATCACTGATGATGATATTCTGATTATTGAAGTATTTGTTAATGATATTATTTTTGGAGGAGAAGATAAATTATGCATGGAATTCACTAACAATATGAAGAATGAATTTGAAATATTCATGATTGGTGAGATGAAATTTTCCTTAGGTTTACAAATTACTCAAATTGACAAAGGCATTTTTATTTGTCAAACTAAGTATTTGAGGGAATTGTTGAAGAAGTTTGGTATAGATAATTCCAAACCGGTAAGTACTCCTATGGTGACAAGTGAGAAATTATCTATCAATGATACTTCTACATTGGTAAATCTGACAAGGTATAAAACTATGATTGGTGGTCTGTTATATCTAACTCAGACTAGATTTGGTATTATGAATGTAGTAATTATTGTTTCAAGATATCAAAGTAATCCTAAAGAAAATCATGAATGTGCAGTAAAGAGGATATTCTAATATTTGCAAGGAACAAGAGAATATGGCTTATGGTATTCTAAAAATGATGATTTCACTTTATGTGCATATACTAACTTAGATTGGGTAGGTGATACTGATGACATGAAGATCACTTTTGGTGGATATTTGTTTCTTGGAAAAAAACTAGTTTCATGGATCAACAAAAAATAATCATGCATTTATTTATCTACTTCAAAAGCTAAATATGTTGCAGTAACAACTAATTGCAGTCAAGTCTTGTGGATGAAGAAAATGTTGAAGGATATCGGGGTAAATTGTAGTGAACTGATAGTTATCTACTGTGATAACTCTGTAGCTATTGACATGTCTAAAAGTCTAGTATTTCACTCTAAGACTAAGCATATATCAATAAAGTACAACTTTTTGAAGGTTAAGGTAGAAGGAAAGGAAGTCAAACTTGTTTATGTGAACACAAAAGAGCAAATTGCAGATATATTCACTAAACCATTGTCTAAGGAATCATTTGACTATTTGAGAGATAGGTTAGGGGTTTTTGCCCCTCCGAAAAAGACTTGATTGATGCAGTTTTGTCATCAGTCCGACATGCATTATCAAAAATATTATTCATTCTGACACAGATGAGTGGTGCTACTACTCAGGGGGATTATTTAGCTTTGAGATTTACATTATTGCTTTGATATTTTTGTCAGATTTCTTGTATTGATGTCAAAGGGGGAGAGATATTGATGTGAAAATAAAGAAAAAGGAGTTGTATACATTTGGGGGGGAGATTTATTCATAACTTTAAAGAGATATCATTCACACAGATTATTGGTTGTCTTCGACAAGGGGAGACTTGTTTGGCACTTCTTGGTACTTAGATGTTTTTCACATCTAGTCTTTCCATCAATGCCAAAGGGGGAGATTGTTGGCATTATGGATGAACTAGTTATGTGTTGCATTGATGTTTTTTCATTGATGTCAGCACTAGTTGTTATGGTTGGTTACCAACACTAGCTATTATGGATGGTTACCGATAGACAAGTTTTGGTTACCGGTAGAAGATCTAGTGTTACCGGTAGAAGAAACTATCTATTGGACACTTCTAGCATGTTTGAATCTATGGAATATGATTGGTTACATGTGATACATGCTTCTAGAGCATGTTTTGGCCAGCTGGTATTGGCTTGGTAATTGACTGCTATCATACACTCTTGTAAACCCTTACCGACATTGGTTTAAGGATTTACTGACAGAGCTTTCACTGAGGAATCATGAGAGGATGTATAAGTGATGTCGATGCGACTTCTAGATGGATTTCAAGATGCAGAAGATGTTCTTTGATCATGCTTCAACTTCTTGAAGACATTTCTTTAGAGTGGCGGACCCAAAATAGGTCTGGTGCCTATCTAGGTTATGGACCAGTATCATGCTAACATGTACTCCACACATTACTGGGATGTTTTGGGATGATTTATGGATTTGTTATTGTTGTTTCTATCTTAAGATGACATGGCATGTCATTATAATATGGAATTATGTAATGATCTTATTGTAATATCTTTTAGGTGGCCGACCTAATTGGTATAGGTCTTAGGGTTGGTATAAATGATTGTAAGATCTCATTGTATATTGCATGTGTCACGGTCATGAATTGCAATATCATATACAAAGGATCAAGTCGATCATAGGTGATTGAATTGGGATTAAGGAAGAGGTCAAGGGCCTCTGATATTGAGATTAACTGAGACTATAATCAAGCATGGTAGATGTTATCTCTGGTAGTTCACTCTATTGTATTGTTGTCCATTTATCTTGAGGTGGTTTTAACCTCCTTAGTCAGTGAGACTCTTTTGTAATGAGCGCTACGCTCTAGCCAGTGTGCCTTCCTGCATGTGCAGGCCCCTCATTATATCACGTACTTTCTGTAGAAGTATCATCTGACTATGGGTAGGCTTCTCACCATGGTTTTTCCCTTACCGGGTTTTCCACATACAATTCATGGTGTTATGTGGTATGGTTGCATTGCATTGATTATTTTTTTAATTGTTAAGTTACATTGTTTACTGATATCTATGTCTATCGACATTTGTTTCTTCTTTACTAGTATTTAAATATTTATGTGCTCTGGTTTAAGGTTGTATTGTGGATTAAATGTTATAATCTGTTAATAAATGATTCAGTCCCCCTCTTAGTTGTTCACCGATTATCCTAACAATTTTGAGATTGGTGAAGTTTGTATCAGTTTTTCTATTTACTAATTCACCCCCCCTTCTTAGTAAATGACCAGACTTATTTTTTCATCAAACCATCAATTGGTATCAAAGCATCTTAGGTCTTCTAAGATCTAAGCCTAACAACTTGAGGTAAAGATCTTGTAGATCACGATGAAGAAGGAATGTCCAAAGTTTAATAGAGAAAACTACAGGTTATGGAGTGATATAATTAAAATTTAGATCAACAGTCTGGGAAGTTGGTATTGGGAACATGTCAATACTAAATATGTTGCACCTACTCGGATTTTTACCAATGATCAGAAGAAAGAGAAACAAGAAAACCATCAAGCATTAGAGGCCATTATCAGTTTTTTTTTTTTATGCTGGATATGTAGATGTCCATGATCTGGAGACTGTACATGAGGTATGGAAAAGACTTGAAGAGATTTATAGCAGTGATGAACATATTAAGATTTCTAAAGAAGAGAGTCTAAGAGGAAATTTTGATGACATGCGGATGGCTGAAGGTGAGAATATCCAATAGTATGGTCAAAGGATAAAAGAGATAGTCGATGAAATTAAGAGTATGGGAGGGAAAGTGGAAGATGCCACAGTGATTAGTAAGGTACTAAGAACCCTGCTACCAGTCTATGCTATCCAAGTTGAAGTCATTCAAGAGTTGAATTCTATTGACAAAACTAAGGTAACTCTTGACTCCATCATTGGAAAGATTATAACTTTTTAATTGAATGGTTATGATGGTAGTGTACATAAATTTGAGTATGCATTGAGAGCTTTTGTTTTTAACCCATCGGTGAGAAAAAGAAGAGATGTTAGTCATAGTTATGAATCTAGATCCAGCAGAGAAGGTGATGATGAAGACAATTTAGTTGAGCTTGAAGCATTGTTGGCCAAGAGATTTCCCAGAGGGACTAGTAAATATAGAGGTAAATTACATATGAAATATTTTGCATGCAACAAGATTGGATACATAGTTGCTAACTGTCCTAATGGTGATAATGAGTACAAATAAGAGAAATTCAAGAAGTATAAGGGTAAAGGCAAAAGTGATTGTCTTATTGTTGTTGATGGTGGTATCACTGATGAGAAATCTAATGGTGATGTTAATGAACATATTTTGTTTGTAGCTTTTAAAGAAGAGATATCAGACTAGAAGACATTAGTATCTAGGATGGATAACGTTGATGATTGGATCATTGATAGTGGTTGTTCACATCACATCACTGGTGATCAGAGAAAATTCTTTCTTTGAAAGAATTTGATGATGAAGTTGTAAGATTTGGTAATGACTCACCCTGCATGGTTAAAGGTAAGGGAACTATTTCTCTTAATGGAAAGAGAAGTGCAGATGATGTCTACTGGGTTGAAGGTTTACAATATTTTGAGTGTGGCACAACTCAAAGATAGAGGATACCCATTGGAGTTTAAAAATGGTATGTGCAAAATCTATGGCAACAAAGGTGAACTGCTTGCAACTGGGAAGCAAACTAAAGGTAACCTATTTCACCTTAATCCTAAAGTCATAAATTGTTTAATTGCTAAAATAGATGATAGTTGGCTTTCGCATAGGAGATTTTGTCATATAAACTTTGATAACATTGTTAAAGTGAGTAAGTCCAAGATAGTGAGAGGTTTTCTTCAGTTGGACAAACCGGTTAATGCTCTTTGCAAGGAATGTCAATTGGGAAAGATGACATCCTCAACTTTCAAGAGAAAATATTTTTCAGTAGAACATTTGTTAGATTTCAATCATATAGATATTTATGGACAATTAAGAACAAAAAGTATTCAAGGTGATAAATATTTTATGATCTTCACTAATGATTTCTCAATGATGATGCGGGTCACATTCTTGAAGGATAAGATTGAATTTTTTGCTAAGTTCAAGGCATTCAGGGCATTAGCTGAGAAGAAGAGAGGTAAGAAGATAAAGTGTCTGAGGACAGATCAAGGCAGTGAATTTACTTCTAAGGAATTCACTAGGCATTGTGAACAAAATGGTATCAAATGACACCTTTCTACATCAAGGAAACCACAACAAAATGGTATCACAAAGAGGAACAACCGGTCAGTTGTTGAAGCTTCTAAGATGATGTTGATACAAGGAGGTGTAGAGAAAATGTTTTGGAGAGAATTTGTGAGCACAATTGTCTACAATATGAACCAGGTTCTAGTAAAAAGAGGTAAGGACAAGACTCCTTATGAATATTGGTATGGAAGATAACCTGATGTTAGTTATTTCAAGATATTTGGAAGCAAACATTTTATTATGAGAGGTGATTATATTATCAAATTTGAGGCTAAAAGTGATGAAGGTATATTTCTTGGCTATTCCACCAAGAGTAAGGCCTACAAGTGTTTTAACAATCGGACATATAGAGAATTATTGAGTGTTGATGTTTGAGTGGATAAATATCCTGAAGTCTCATAGGAAACTAGTTTGGAGAAGAAGGATGAAGATAATTGCATTTTGTTTTTGGAACCAAAAACTGTGAAATCTGAAACCAGCAAAGCAAATACTAATTCCCTAGTTCAATCGGAATAGATAAATTCAAAAGAAGAAGATGATAATGATGAAGCTGAACTTGAAGATAATGATCATGTTATTCCAAGATATGTGAGATTGAATCACAATTCTGAACAAATTATTGGGGATAAGGATGCTAGAGTACTAACCAGAAGAAGAATCAGAGAAAATTCTTGCATGATCTCCACTATTGAACAAAGAACTACTAAGGAAGCATTTGGTGATGATCATTAGGTTAAAGCTATGGAGGAGGAATTAGATCAAAGTGAGAAGAACAACACATGGACCCTAGTACCCTAATCGGTAAATGAAAAAGTAATAGGTCCTAAGTGGGTATTAAGGAACAAGTTTAATGAAGATGTTGTTGTAGTTCGTAACAAAGTTAGGCTAGTTTGCAAAGGTTATGCACAAGATGAAGGAGAATATTATTGTGAGACTTTTGTACCAGTGGCAAGACTGGAAGGTGTCATAACTTTACTTGTATTTGTGGCACATAAGAAATTCAAGGTATACTAGATGGATGTTAAGTCAACATTTTTGAATGGAATACTGGAAGAAGAAGTATACATTGAGCAACCAGATGGTTATGCTTTGACTGATGAGAAAGGCATGGTATGTAGATTGCATAAGGCTTTATATGGATTAAAGTAGGCACCAAGAGCATGGTATGAAAGGCTTCATACACATCTGATGAAGATAGGCTTTCTGAGAACCAGTGATAATAGTAACATATATTTTAAATTTGAAGGAGATAAAATACTGGTTAGCGAAGTATTTGTAGATGATTTCATATTTGGAGGTAATGATGACATGAGAAATAGTTTTACAAATGAAATGAAAAATGAGTTTGAAATGTATTTAGTGGGGGAAATGAATTTTTTCATAGGCTTGTAGATACTACAAATGAAGAATGGTATTTTCATCACATAGTCTATGTACGTGAAAGAGATCTTGAAGACATTTGGCATGAGTGACTATAAACCAATTGGGACACCAATGGTTATAGGTTGGAAGTTGTCTATGGAAGATGAATCTATGTCTGTTGATGAGAAGGAATATAGGTCAATGATTGGCAAATTGCACTATGTTGTTCACAACAGACTGGATATAGCTCATGCAGTTGGCATAGTTGCTATATTCTAGAATAATCCTAAGGAAACACATATGATAACAACCAAGATAATTTTTAGATACTTGAAGGTACTGTTGACTATGGATTATGGTGTCCATATGGAGGAAACTTTGACTTGAAGGTGTACATGGATGCAGATTGGGCAAGAAATGTTGATGACCAGAAAAGCACAACTGGTGGAGCATTTTTCCTTGGAGGAAGACTTGTTTCTTGGAGTAGTAAGAAGTAGAGTTGTACTTCACAATCTATTGTTGAAGCTCAGTATGTTGCAACTTAAATGAATTGCACACAGGCTATTTGGATGAGGCACATTTTGGAAGGTTTTAAGATGAAAATTTCAGAACCTATAAATATTTTATGTGATAATACAAGTGCTATAAATATTTCCAAGAACCCTATTTTGCATGCACAAACAAAGCATATTGAATTGAAGTATCATTTCTTGAGGGAAAAAGTACAGAGTAAAGATGTTATATTAGAGCATGTTTCTACAAAGGAGCAACTTGGAGATATTTTTACTAAACTTCTACCTAAGACTACATTTGAGTATCTTAGAAGTCAACTAGGGGTTGTACCCCTTCATGAGGTTAGTTCAGCATGATGTAGATTACATCAGTCCCTGAGCTACTTGCACAATTTTATAGAAGGATTGGTGTAATAGTGGAAGTTATTCCATAGGGGGAGCATCAAGTTGTAGGTTGTTGATGTTGCATAGTGAAATTTGACATTACATGTTTTACTTTCAATTTGGCATTGTTGTCAAAGGGGGAGAAGAATTATGTGATTGTGAGGAGAAGAACCAATGAAAAACTGAAGACATGGAGAGTATGGTGAATACTTGGTAATGTAAACCAATATTTCTATTCACAATCACAACAACAATCAATGGTATTGATACTTGTATTGCTATCAATGCCAAAGGGGGAGATTGTTGGCATTTGCATGAAGATTGCATTAATGATATGTTATGTTTTCATTGATGTCAATTAATTGGTAATGATATTGT
Organism: Cryptomeria japonica; assembly: GCF_030272615.1. Classification (NCBI taxonomy): domain Eukaryota; kingdom Viridiplantae; phylum Streptophyta; class Pinopsida; order Cupressales; family Cupressaceae; genus Cryptomeria; species Cryptomeria japonica. The sequence goes on from NC_081407.1 coordinate 610,286,419, forward strand.
TGATATTGTTGTAATATTATTTTGTAACCGATAGGAAGAGATGAGATAAGGAAAATGTAAACCCATATGTAAGTTTATGAGTTGAACCGGTAACCGGTAAAACCCTATCTATTGATGTAACCGGTAAGCCCTACCTTTTGTTTTTGTTAAACCCTAACCAATTAGGTTTGGTGAATTGGTTATATTAGTTTATGATTTGATGATGAGAAGTAATGATTATGACACATATGATTATTGTTTGAAGATAATTTCAATTGATTTTGGTGTGTTGATGTAACAGTTTTTTGTCTAGGGAATAAGCAAGTATATTGCATATAATACAAAGCACGCGATGAATTACTGAGATTGATGAAGAGATGATCAAGGAGCAGTTGAGGATTTCTTGATTGATGTGAAGATATTTTTATGTAATCCAATGGTAATACTTGAACTAACTTGTTTGTAATCTCTATGAGAATTAGATTTATTTTGTGTTACCAACCTAATTGATTTGTTTATAAGGCCGATGAAGTTGTTTAGTTTTAGTGAGTTGGAAAAGATCAGTTGAGTGTGTGGTTGCCAAACCAAATGATGTATCTGCAGTTTGAGTAAAGGCATATAGAAGCATGAAAAGGATCTGATCAAGCAAGTGTAGTGATATTCAAACAGACTAGCAAACTCTTGTTGTTTTCTAACAATTACAGCAAAATTGAAATCCCCTAACTGGGTAAGCTCTAACAAGATTAGTGACTATTCAAATCATCTAACAAGGTGATCCATTAGCTTGGATTTTTAAATCCTCTACCGAGGTTACTCCTTACAGGGTATTGCTTCTTACAAGGCATTTGTAGTCAATCCCTTAACTAGGTGGTTCCTAATAGGATCAGTTCTTATCATTACTTTTGTAAAGCTTTAACAAGCTTGGCTCCTAATAGGGTGAACTTCAAAAGAGTTCAAATACTTATCTTCTGAGTCTTATCTCACCATAGTTTTTCCCATTTGGGTTTCCACATCAAAATATTTGTGTCAAGTGGTGAATTTTTTTTTGGTTATTATCTTATGGTTGATTTGATTAACTACTTAACTACTTTGATTAGTCATGATAATCGGAAGCATTGAGAAATGAAGTCTGTTGACATGTGATAAAGTATTTGGATGTTTATAAGTTTGAAGTTATTTATTGTTAATTTGTTGTAACAGTCAACCGATTCATCTTATGAGTTTTTCTCTTGACATTTGTATTACATTGATAGTTTACTTTGAGAGATTTATTTTGAGATTGGTGAAGTTTGTATGAATTTTTCTATTTACTGATTCACCTGTCCCCTCTTAGTAATTGACTAGATACTTATTCTTTCATCATACCATCAAAGAAAAACATCACAGAAATGAGTCCCATGGAGCTGATGATGATGGTTGCTCAGAAACTGATGGAGGAATCCATAGACAAGGGGATTATAGACCAATCAATAACTATTTTGTACAAATCGGTCCCAGAATGTAAGATTGAAAATGAAACAAGCCCTTCCAACAAGCTTAAGGTAATATCTAAGAACATTTGAAAAGACTTTCAATCCTTACAACAAATCTCTAACTGAAAAGAACTTGAAAGATTCACTCAAGCTAAGAGAGCCGCTTTTGATCAGATCATTGAGAAAGAGAAGAAGAAGATTGAGGTGAAGTTAATTCTAATTGAAAATTATTTGAAATAGTGCACAAATATATATAGGGTATGCTGCAATACTGAAATACTTACAACAAATGAAGATAAAAATATAGAAGAGATACAAGACAAAATTGGTAGTATTGCTAACTCTTTTGATGGACTAATTTCATTGACAACATCAATTGATGGACAAATTTTGACTTTGGAGAACCAAATTTTTGCTCTTGAAAAGGAAAGAGATAAAATCATTAGAAGAGCCAGAAGTCTAAGAGGTTTGGTGAGTCCAAGATTGGATTCACTCGGTGTACATAAGAAGGAATGCTTGGATATGCTAGGAAAGCCCACACTGATAGAGGTAAATGAGAAGGAATCTCTTACATATTTATTGAGTAGACTTGTATCTATCTCTGACACATTCAAAACTAGTTGGGATACTTATATGGAATTACTGAAGAAAGCTTACCCAAATATTTTGAAATTGGTCAAGCTCCAGTAAGACATTTTTTTAGACGTATTCAATGTATAGTTCTTATTATTTGACATTCTTTTTACAATTTTTGGGCATTGATGTCAAAGGAGTAGTATAGATGTGAAATAGAATTGCATACATTAGTTGCTAGAGTAATCGGGTCTTTACTTGATTAATTAAATAACATTTTTTTAATTAATTAAGTTCCCCTTTATCTTTTTTACACTTAAGCTAAAATTAGGTGCATAATAATTAATTATTTTATTAATTATTATGTGCAAGCCTAGGGTTTTCCCTTTTAGGGTTTCTTGACCTATTAAAGGTTGGATCTTTTCTTTTGTATCATTATCACACTACACTTTTTCATGAATACAAAGCTCTCATCTTTTTGAGCATTTTCCTATGTGTTTGATTTTTCTCTGTTGCTTCCTTGCTTCTCCTTGTAACAAGTTTATATAGCTAGCAGAGATCATTTGGGCTCATGTGGTTCTATATTTATCAACTCTCACATGGTATCATAGCTTAAGATCTGCAACTACGTATTCTTGTTTTGAGTTTTCTTTTGCATTGGAAGTAATTCTGGGGTTTTAGAAGTTTTTTTGTGTACCTAGGGATAGGCCTTTTTTTCTGAGCACTTTGGGCCTAAACGGAGCTCACCATCATGCTTAGAAGGCCCAAAAACCCCTATGGTCATATAAAAATTGACCACTTTCGACATGTGAGCCTCTGGGGGTATATTTTTTTTGTTATGTACCAAGTCGTACGACCCTGGCACGCAATTTGAGAATTTTTTTTATAAAAAAAAAAACATTTTTGCCTTTTTATGGCATGTTGGCTGAATTTTTTTTTTGAAAAAAAAATCAAAAAAACTTGGGCAAAGTTTTTTAAAAAAAATCTTTTTTGGGGGTTTATCCACAACACGTAGGGTACCGTGGGTCCCCTAACCTGTAGTAGGCCCCACCACTGCCAACCTTCTCTACCAGCTCAGGCCCCATGTTGAACTTCCTGGCTAGGCATTGGCCCCATTGGCCTTCTATACCATCATCGGCCTCTGGCCCTACCTGCTTTCCCTGCTCGCCTTCGGCCTCTGTCAGCCCTCAGCCTCCAGCTACTGCCGACCTCCACACCGGCAGCCTCTGTGCCACCTGCTCGCTGCCCAGCTCAGCCACTCCACCACCAAAGAGCCACCCATAGGCCACCTTCGCCCAGCCCTGCCACCAGGCAGCCTCCCTATTGCCTTTTTAGGGGGGATTGGTTTTTTTGCCATAACTTGTGCAAACCGAGTCATGTTTTCAAAAAAAAAAAGGCATCAGAAATCTGGTTCCAAGATGGACCTCATGGTATTGAATTTTTTTTCCAATTTTGTTGTTTGAATGTCTTTTTTTCTAGTCAAAGTGGGGTCATGTTTTTGCACTTTTGGGGATGTAGCATGAGCATCTGAACTCCATTTTTTGAAAAATTTATTTTGTTGGAAAGCTTGTTCTATGTACTTTCCATTCATATGATATTTCTTTTCTGATTCTACCTCAAGTATATTTTATTCATTTTTTTGCTTTTCAACACTTTCATGAATATCTTGGATGTTTCAGGTCCCGAGATCTCTTTCTCTAAGTAGGATGTTTCATTTTTGGTTGTTCTTTCTATTTCCAGTCTTCTTATCATTGTAGCATTTTATTTTTTCAAACGCACTGAGATAAAGTGCCATCATGCATTGTATACTTGGGATCTTGCACATCTTGTGCCTTATTGTACATACGCTACTTATAAAGTGATATGGGGGGGTTGACGTTTGCCTTTTGTTTTCCATCTACCTTTGTTCAGTGAGTGTTCCTTCCACGACATTCGCCTCATGATGTGTGTCTAGTGAATGTTCCTTCCATGACACTATGTACTTTCTCTACACCTTCGATGTTCCTGGTTCTTCGTCATGCAATTCTTGTTGACCATCCATTTTAGTGTACCTGTCCCTCTCCCTTTTTCAAAATTATGGGGAGGTTTGTCCAGTTGGTTCTAATGCTTCCTTGGTTCGATTGATTAGCTCTTCAGGCTTTGGTGTCTCTTTCCATCTGTATCTTCGAGTTCAGTTGTTTCCCCTGTTTGCCATCTAATTCGAGTAGTGTCATTTGAGGGAACTCATGCAAATTATAGTCTTCTCTACCTGGTCATGTTCTATTTCAGTGGAGCTTCTTCAAATCAATAGTTACTCTTTGACAGTGTTTGCATCTATTTCATGCTTCAGTGGTGTTTTTTTATCTCTTTTTGGAGAGGAGTTTTTATCCCACTCAGTTTTCTCCTTTTTCTTCATTTCATAGAGATTTCCTTGTATTTGGGTACCTAATCAGGCCTTGTTGTTGGGACCCATCTTTCTTGCTTTTGGTAGCTATTCTAGGTTTTAGCTTCTCCCTAAGTCTAGCTTAAAGGGGGTGTTAGAGTAATCAGGTCTTTACTTGATTAATTAAATGACATTTGTTTAATTAATTAAGTTCCCCTTTATCTCTTTTACACTTAAGCTAACATTAGGTGCATAATAATTAATTATTTTATTAATTATTAAGTGCAAGCCTAGGGTTTTCCTTTTAGGGTTTCTTGACCTATTAGAGGTTGAATCTTTTCTTTTGTATCATTATCACATTACACTATTTCGTGAATACAAAGCTCTCATCTTTTTGAGCATTTTCTTGTGTATTTGATTTTTCTTTGTTGCTTCCTTGTTTCTCCTTGTAACAGGTTTATTCAGTTGACAAAGATCATTTGGGCTCCTGTCATGTTGTATTTCTCAACTCTCACATTAGGGGGAGTTACAGAGTTTTTTGATTTTTTGGAGATATGGAGAATTTTGTACATTTAGCTCAGGGGGAGTAGGGCAGGATGAAATCGACAAATGAAACCATGACAACTTTTTCACATGAGTGTTTCCATCAATGCAAAAGGGGGAGATTGTTGGAAATTGATACTCTATTGTTTGGTTTCACTATTTTTTCATTGATGGCAACATGATTTTGGGTTCCAACTTCATATGGTATACTAAGAGGCACTTCACAGAGTCTACACTAGCACCGACAAGAAAGAGAACTCTTTGGTCACTAACAATGCAGGCCGACATGGTACAATAAAGGCTATCAGTATTGGAGGCTGACATATCTTGGATCTAGCATCAAAAACTTATTTTTATGTTAATACATTTATTTTTATGGCTGAATGTAATCTGATATTGTATATATCTTTGTAATCAGACATAAGGCATACAAATTGTATAGGGTATATAGGGCAGATTGATTAGATCATTTAGATAAAATAGGGATATGGATGTAATGGATCATTATGCGAATGCAATGTGAAATATATCAAAGAGACTATGTATGTGAGGAATTTATTGTAAGGGTTATTATGGTAAAGGGGTTAAGGGTTTCAACCGATACAGATAGAGCTTAAAACCATAACTGTATTCTAGCATAGTAAATGCTATCTTAGTAGTTCACACTTATTCGGATTGTTGTCTAGAATTTTATGTAGTAAGTGAGGCTCCTATTGTGATTGAGAAATGTGCTCTAGGTTGTAAGCCTTCCTACAAGTGCAGGCCCATCATATATTATAATATCTCTTCATATGGCTAGTGAATTGATATTGTGAGTCTCAAATCCCACCGTGGTTTTTCCTCATTAAGCTTTTCCATGTATAAATCTATGTTATGGTTCTCATTTATGTGTTTGGATGATTGGTTTCTTTACTTATTTCAATTCTATTTATATCAGTATACCAGTTGGTGTATGAATGTTTTGTTAAGGTTAAAATCTTTTATTCTGGTATAACACTAATTCATCCCCCCTCTCAGTGTTATTGGTTTCCAACACACGTAAGAGTTGATGAAGACTTGCATAAAGCAATAAAAACATAAGTAAACCAGTATGATAACTCTTATGATGAAGATTAAGTAGAGTGGGAAAGTGAATAGGAAGAGGCACCCATCGAGACTCTAATAGATATGTGCAAAAAAATCACTTGGAAGAGAAAATTATAGGAAATAAAAATGATGGTGTACAAACTAGAAGAATACTTACATGAAATAATGAAAAAGTAAATTTTTGCCTCATGACTAAAATGAAACCCAAAACATTTAATGAGGCTAGAAAAAGTGAGAAATGGATAGACGCAATGGAAGAAGAGCTGCAACAAATTGAAAAGAAGAAGACTTGGGAGTTAGTTCCTAGACCAGCAGATAACAATGTCATTGGTACTAAATGGGTCTACCGGAACAAGATGAATGAAGAAGGTAAGATTGTTAGTCATAAAGAAATATTCGTGTGCAAAGGGTATTCTCAAGTAGAAGCAACTGATTTTAAAGAAACATTTGCACTAGTTGCAAGACTTGAGGCTATTAGAATGTTCTTAGCATTCTCTTCCTACAAAGGATACAAGGTATATCAAATGGACGTTAAATTTTCCTTCTTGAATGGTAATTTGGAAGAAGTCTACATAGAACAACCAGAAGGTTTTCCACTACATGATGATCAAAATTTTGTGTGCCGATTGAAGAAGTCATTGTATGGTTTGAACCAGGTTCTAAGAGCATGGTATTCAAGGCTAGATAAGTATCTTCGGTAGCAAGGTTTCAAAAAGGGAAATGCAGATAGTAATTTGTACATCAAAGAAGATGGATATCACATGATTATTGTTGTTTTGTATGTGTATGATATAATATCTAGAGGCAACAAGGATTCCTTGTGTAAAGAGTTTGTTGATCAGATGCAGTCAAAGTTTGAGATGTCAATGCTTGGAGAGATATCATATTTTCTTGGTTAGCAAATTTCACAACAAGATAAAGGAATATTTATCGCTCAAAATAAGTATGTTAGAGATATGTTGAAGAAGTTTCAGATGGAGGAAAGAAAATTGGTTAGTACCCCCATGGTGACTAGATGCAAGTTGAGAAAAGTTGATGAGTCACTAGAAGTGGATCAGACCCTGTATAGATCCATGATTGGTAGTTTGTTATATATTATTGCCTCAATAGCAAATATAGTGTAGGCAGTATGTATGGTGGCAAGATTTCAAGATGTACCTAAATAGTCGCATGTGAATGCAGTTAGAAGGATATTCAAGTACCGACAAGGAACCCTTAATTATGGCTTATGGTATCCAAAGTAAGGAGATTTCAATTTACAGGCCTACATTGATTTTGATTGAGCAGGCTACATTGATGACTGAAAGAGCATAAGTGGTGGACCACTATTTATAGGTAACTGGTTGGTTTCATGGTACAACAAGAAGTAGGATTTAGTCTCCTTATCTACTATTGAGGTGAAGTATATTGATACTACTACATGTTGTTCTCAGGTGTTATGGATGAAGTAGGTTCTCAAGGACATTGAGGTAGAAATATTTGATCCTATTCCTATCTGGTGTGATAACTCAAGTGCAATCAACACTTTAAATAATCTGGTTATACACTCAAGGACAAAGCACATTGCCATCAAATACCATTTTATTAGGGAAATGGTTGCAGAGAAAGAAGTAAAGGTAGAATATGTCCCTACAAGTGAACAAGTTGCTGATATCTTTGAAAAATCCCTATTAGAAAACACATTTGAGTATCTAAGACACAAGTTGGGCATTGTCCCACCAGCTTTCTGCACCTAAATGTGTATGGAGATCTATAGTTCAGGGGAGTTCATAGCTATACATTTTTTGACTCTTGGACCATATGTTGTACACAGGGGGAAGAGTGTGCACCACCAATAGGTTTGAGATTTGGAGAAGTTGTCTATTCAATTTGTCTATCTACAAAAGTCACAATCGGCTTGAGGATGAGAGTGTATTTATGTTTGGAAAGGAGAGTGAACTAGAGTGAAGTTGATTCTGAGCCCTTTGTCATTGTTGTCAAAGGGGGAGAAAGAATATTACAATTGTGAATAAATTGTTAGTTGACATTATGTGCTGATATCAATGCCAAAGAGGGAGATTGTTGGCATTATGTTGTCATTGATGTCAATCGATAGGCAAGTTGATGTTACCTATATGTAAGTAGGAGTATTGAAGATTGTTGGCATGTTGATGTCAATCGATAAGTATGTCAACTGGTAAGAAAGAAAAGAGACAAATTGAAGGACCCGGATAAGAAGATGAAAGGATGTGAAGTGTTTGCCACTTTGGCAAAGTGGTTGAGGATTGTCACCAGTAAATGATGAAGGTTTCTGACACTGTCTTACCCTAGGTATGTTTTGTGGTTTGGCGAGTGTGGTCCTGGATATCATGTCCTAACTAGCATAATAGACAAGTGCACAATATGAAGGTTAACCGATTGGTGTATACTGGTAGTATGTTTGATCGGTGACCGAGTTTAAAATGACACAGTCTAGTGAGTTGGATGCTGACAGAGATGTCACATGGACTCTAGGTGGCGAACATGCAGTGGTAGGTGAATAGTGCATTGACGAGATAGTTGCCAATTAGGTCAATATTAAATGAAATCTACAAAAATCATGGATCGATTGCAAAGGATTGTGACTCAAAGAAGATCGAAAGAGAGATTTTTTTATGTTGTGATCAAAGCAAGATATTTGATTGTCTTGTTGACTTGGAGAAGGAAACAGCTAGATCATTTATTACAATCGACAAAATCAAGGCCGATGAATAGCGTCCAGTTTGCTAAATATAGTGAACGTGTATTGGAAGGATAAAAAATGATGGTGATGTTTGATTTGTTGCAGGTTGTCAATCCAAGAAATAAGATTTGATTTAATTTGATACAGACTGAGTTAGTGAAGAAAATCCTAGGTGCGTCAATTTTGAACTTTGTTTTGGTGGGAAAGAATGTGTATAAATATGTAGATCAAATACTTAAGCAGATTGGATGATTGATGAGAAAAGAGCGTCAAGTTATACTAGAGGAGAGTTGATCATTCTGAGTGTTGATAGAAAAATATTGAAGTGACTGAGTCTTAGAAGAAGAACTGACAAGAAGGGTTTAACCGACAAGGTCCAAGATAACCGGTAAACTGTTATAGGGCATAACAGTCTATCAAACTGATAGAGATTGAACCAGTAAGTTCGCTGCTGAGAGTGAAGGAGAGCAAAGAGAGTGTGAGAAGAGATCCAGCTAGGTAAAAGATGAGTTAAAGAGGATTCAGACAAAGAGAACTAGGATTTGATAGAGAAGAAGCAGAGTGACAAAAAATAGTTCAACGGGTAGAGTGAATAGTTTGCAAATACTATAAAACTCATTTGTAACAAGGTGTTTATCATTGTATTGTTTTTATATTTGATTGTATTTCACTGAGTGGGTGCTCAGTGTAAGATTTGGTACTCCTTTGGGTAGGTTCCCATAAATTGTTAGGGGTTGGTGCTCCTTGGGTTAGTGCCCTAAACACTATAAAATTTTTAATTCAATGTGAGGCTAGATTGGAGCAGTAGATATCCAACAACATTTCTTAGTGATGTTTTTCCCACATTGGGGTTTCCTTGTATATCTGGTGTTATGTGATGTGCTCTTGTGTGTGATTGCTTGTTAGTTTTTTCACCATTCTACCGATTGCACACACACTTCTTGAAATTGTTTATAATCATTGATTCACCCCCCTCTTAGTGATATCTTGTTCTCTACATGTTCATGGTCTTTGTTGGCTCATTTGATATCTCTTTGAATGTCTTAAAGATCTTCTTACTATGGTGACTAATCTATGACTATCTTAATGTTCAAGGACTACATTCTTCTCACTGCCCTAAAGTATTCAATATCTTTCAAACCCTACTCTTCATATCTTATAAGATTATCTTGTTGATATTATTCACATTAGGGGTATGCCTCTTAAGGCTCTTTCCCATTGATAGATCTAAGACCTAAAGAATACCTTCCAACCTTGAAGCACTATTGGTATTCAAGGTAGCTCTAAGAATATGCTACAACCTTGTGTATTTTGTATCTCTAATACCTACTATACCAAGTTTACCATTAGACATTTCTCTAACTTCCTTGCTTGAATGGCTATTACATCTTACATATCAGTTCTCTCTTGGTGTTCTTTGAGGCTTGTGATTGTCTTTCTTGAGTTAACTACAATATTCAAATCTTTTCAATGATATCATTATTTAGTCTTGATTGATTTCTATCAACACAAAATGGAAAGTAGACTCCCACTATTAAGTCATTCAATGCATTCATAGTTGTGTTAGCTCTGATGCCAATTGTTAATAAGATGAGAGGGGGGGGGTGAATCATACAAACTTAATCTTCAATATATTCAATAGATTCAACCTCGGTAGCTTTAACAGATATATGTAAACAAAATTGTAAAACATGCAAACTTAAGAACACATAATCATAACAACACTCATAACACCAGATTTAACGTGGAAACCCAAATAGGGAAAAACCACTATGGGATTTCAGACCCACTAAGAAATATACTCTTCTAGAGTATGCTTAGTTAAAAGCAAATCTTGTTAAAGATTACAAACACATTGCTAGATGTGACCCAGTTAAGGGATTTCCCTCAAATCTATTAGGATCTTCACCTTGTTAGAGGTGACCTTGTTAAAGGGTTTCAAACACTCAATCAGAATGTCACCTTGCTAGAGGATTTACAAATAAGATTGTTAAGTCCACTTGGTTAAGAGATTTTCTATCACTTACAAATAAATAACAATAATGAGTATGTCTGCAACTTTGCATCTAAAATGCTAAAGAAGATTCTTATTTGCTCAATACAATTTAGTCATAGCACTTATCTTGTCCCTCTGCTGGGCTCCTTACTTTGTTATTCAAATAGGTCTTCAAGCTTCTATGCTCGGTAATCACTATGTAGCATGCCTATGCTTACACTTGCCCGCATGCATTGTTTATCAACAGTTCCTTATTTATAAACAATTTGCTAACCGCTTAATCTCTTTGATCACATTTCCCATGATCAATCTTTGCCATCAGATCTTCAATCTTGACTAGGTTAAATGTATCCTTCAATCTGAAAACATTGTACCTCACCTTGGAACTTGCATACATTTCTTGGAACTTGTGCTAGGGTATTGCGGTTTAATCTGAGCTGTAGATCTTCCTGTCGATCTTCCATTGCCAAAGATCCTTAGCAAACTTCATACACGTCGTATCAATCATTTAATCATAACCAGCTCATTAGCTTCAATCATTAAATAATGCATGTATTCATTCAATGCATTAAGTTATTACTTGGTTGCAACTTGGTAAATACTAAACTTCACTCGGTAGACATTTCGTCTTCATTAACCGATAGTGATAACCTTAGGGTTTACTGACTAGGTTCCTTTCTCAGTAACATAGTATAGTATTAACCTTACAAATAATAGCATATGTAGGATATCAAAACAATCTAAACAACATGATCTCCTCATTGTCTAACTCAGTAATAGTTGCCCATTGAATAACTTATTCCTCCCCTTATTCATCACATTCTTTCTGTGTCTTTTACCAACATCTTAATTCTCTTCAAAACATACTTCTTAAGATATGGCAACATCATACTAAATCAGAAAATCAATTTCTTGACATCAATGACAAAATAATATTGTGAAGACAGTAAACATCCTTAATCAGTTATATCCATAATTGTCAACAACCTTCTTAATATACTAATTGAAATGCCAACAATCTCTTATTTTCTGTTATAATGCCAACAATCTCCCCCTTTGGCATTGATGGGAAAACCAATTTATTTGACCTAAAAAATTTGAAGTCAGATTATTGTGATTGTGATTGCTCAGATTGCTGAAATGCTCTTCCCCTGTCATTAGTCTTCTCCCCCTTTGACAATAATTCCAAAAGAAAATTAATACATAATTCTGTCCTGTGTGAAGTAATTCCTTTGCTGTTCGATATCAACTCAGTCTCAGTTAGAGCATTTTATCTTCAATTCCTGTTCCCTATTTTTGTTTCCTACACACCTTTATAAAACCTCCTAAAGTGTGTAAATCAGCATCAACTCCTAAAAGATATTCTTTAGAGTCATCGAATTGATGCTTTCACCGAACTTGGTCAGTGAGTAGAAGATAGGGGTAGAACCCCTAACTTACTTCTAAGATACTCAAAAGTGTCCCTTGGTAGTGGCTTGGTGAAGATATCTGCTATTTGTTCCTTTGAGCTAACATACTCCAACACCACTTTCTTCTCTTGAAATTCTTCTCTAAGATAATGATATTTGATAGAGATGTGCTTTGTCTTAGAGTGCATAATAAGATTCTTTGAAATGTTAATGGCACTAGTATTATCATAGAATATAGTTACTCGCTTGGTAACTTTCTCATTTATGCCTTCCAATAGTTGTTTGATCCATTCTATATTGGTACAATTCAATGCCACAGCAACATATTTAGCTTTTGTTGTTGATTGTGAAATACATCCTTGTTTCTTGCTAAGCCAACTCACTAGTCTTTCTCCTAAAAAGAAAGCTCCACCACTTGTTCTTTTCCTATCATCTATGTTGCCTGCCCAATCAGCATCAGTATAAACTTTTAAATCAAATTCATTTCCTTTCTGATATACTAAGCCATAATCCTCAGTGCCTTTCAAGTATCTGAAAATTCTCTTGATTGCTGTCATATGTGTTTCCTTGGGATCTGTAGAAAATCTTGCAACTATACCTACTACATGTGCTATATCTGGCCTGCTGTGAACAACATATTGAAAGTTTCCAATCATAGATTGGTAAAGTGTCTCATCAATAGATGCAGATTCATCATTCTTTGATAGTTTATAGTTGGTAGTCAGAGGAGTACTTATTGGTTTTGAATCCTCCATTCCAAATTTCTTCAAGATTTCCTTTATGTACTTGGATTGAGTAATGAAAATCTCATCTTTCATTTGCAGTATATGTAGACCTATAAAATACTATATCTCACTGATTAATGACATCTCAAATTCTTTGCTCATTTCATTTCCAAAGTTCTTGCATAAAGAGTCATTTCCACAAAAGATAATATCATCAACAAATATGGCTGAGATTAGTATTCCATCATTCTTCATGTACATATTGCTATTTTCACTTGTCCTTATAAAACCAATATTGATTAAATAAGAATGCAATCTTTCATACCATGCTCTAGGTGCTTGTTTCAGACCATATAAAGCTTTGTTCACTTTACATACTTGATCTTTATTCTCTCCTTCAACAAATCCTTCAGGTTGTTCAATAAAAACTTCTTCTTCTAATATACCATTCAGAAATGCAGATTTGACATCCATTTGATATACTTTGAAATTCTTGTAAGTAGCATATGCCAACAATGTTCTTACTCCTTCAAGTCTTGCCATAGGTGCAAAAGTCTCACCATAATCAATTCCTTCTTCTTGAGCATAACCTTTGCAAACTAGTCTTGTTTTATTTCGAATGACCTCACCTTTTTCATTCAGCTTGTTTCTGAAAATCCACTTTGTACAGATTACATTTTTGTCCTTCGGTCTTTGGAGCAATGTCCATTTATCATTCTTCTTGATTTGATCAATCTCTTCTATCATAGCATTTATCTAATCTTCACTGTTAAATGCCTCTTTCACTATCCTTGGTTCAAATGTAGATATCAGACATGTGTTCTGTCTCAGTTTATTCCTTGTCATCACTGGATCATTTTTATCTCCTATAATCTGACTTGATGCATGATTCCTTCTGACATACTTGGCTAATATAGGCTCAGTAGATTCTATATGATCTTCTTCATCACTCAGTAACTGGATATTCTCTTCATTTCCTTCAACAGTTTTCTCGATAGGACTTCTCAGTTGAACATATACAAATCTTTCATAATCTTTTGGTTCTTTGGAGTTTCCTTCATCATTTCTTTCTACAAATTCATCAATTTTCACATTTGCACTTTCTACTATTTTGTTAGATGATTTGATCAAACATTCAAGTGCTTTACTTCTAGAAGAATACCAAGAAATGTTCCTTCTTCACTTTTCTGATCAAACTTACCATTTCTGTCATCTTTGTGAACATAGCATCTACTTCCAAAGATTTTAAAATAACATACATTAGGTTTCTTGTCATCCCAGATTTCATATGGTGTCTTCAAAGTTCCTTTCTTCAGTTGTACTCGGTTCAGGGTGTAAACTGTAGTGCTGATTTCTTCTCTCCAAAATGTTTGAGGTACCTTCTTTTCTATCATCAAGGTTCTTGCACAATCCACAATTGATCTATTTCTTCTCTCGGCTATCCCATTTTGCTGGGGTGTTCTTGGTGTAGATACTTGCCTCTTTATACCATGATCATTGCTGTATAAATTAAATTCATTAGAAGTGAACTCTCCTCCTCTATTAGATCTAAGACATTTCAGTTGTCTTCCTGTTTCATTTTCAACTCTTGCCTTGTACCATTTAAACATTTGAAAAGCTTCTAATTTTTATTTTAAAAACATTACTGACATCATCCTTGAGTAATCATCCACAAATAATATGAAATACTTATCACCATAATAACTCTAAACTTTTATAGGACCACAAAGATCAATATGCACAAGATCTAAAATTCCCTTAGAAGTGTAGGACTTACTTGTAAAGCTTGATCTTGTCATCTTACCGATCTGGCATCCTCGGCACATAGCATTCATAGGTTTCTCAAGACTCGGTAGACCTCTTACTCGATGCTTCTTTCTTATTTTGATCAGATTATCAAAATTTACATGACAAAGCCTTTTATGCCATAACCAGGTATCATCTATCTTTGCACATAGACACTTATTCCTAGTTGAGTCAAGGTGAAATGTGTTACCTTTTGTTTGTGTCCCGGTAGCTGCTAACTTTCCATGCTTGTCATGAAATTTGACAATTCCTTTCTGAAACTCTATTCGATATCTTGTATTGTTTAGCTATGCTACACTCAACAAATTGTATTTCAAACCTTCAACCCAATAAACATCATTACATTTAGCATTGTCAAGAAGTGTTATAGATCCTTTACCTCTCACTGGACATGGTGCATCATTACCAAATCTTACATAACCTCCATCATAATCTTCTAATATAACAAACTTGTGTTTATCACCTGTCATGTGATGTGAGCATCCACTATCTATGATCCAAGAATCATTAGTATTTATGTGAGATATTAAATATTTTTCTTCGTACCTTTCTTTATCTGATCCATCTTTCATAGCCACATAAACAACTTCCTCTATATCAGTTTCATTTGATTTATCATCATTAGATTCCTCATCAGCTATTAGGCATGTCTTTTTATCTCTTCTTTTGAAGTCTTGGTGTCTTCTGTAATGATTATCTTTCTGTCTGTCATCTCGATAATCTCTCTTTTCACTGGATTCTTTGTTAGGACAATTAGAAGCCATATGTCCTATTTTGTCATAGTTAAAAAATTTCAAAGGCAACTTTCCTTTGTACTTACCTTTTCCTCTCGGTAGCCTTCTGACTAATAGTGCTTCAAACTCTTCTTGCGTTCCTGATTTCTTCATAAAGTTTGTGTACCTCCTCCATGTTTTTGCAAAATCTTTCACTTGCTCCACTGTGATTCCCTTCAGAATACTTATACTTTCTTTCATTGTAATCATCAGATTCATCAAGATGAAAAGAACTAAATGTAGACTCAACTTTATTTATTGAAGACCCACTGTTATCAAAGTTACTTAACTCAAATGCATGTAGCTTTCCAATAGTAGCATCCAAAGAAATTGGCATATTGGGTATAGATATCAATTCATTGATTGCAGAGACTCGGATTGCATAAGTAGGTAGAAGGGTTCTTAATAACTTACTTGTGGCATCCTTCTCTTCAATGGTTCCTCCTGCTCCTTTGATTTGATTGACAATCTCCTTTAGCCTTGTATTGTACTGGGTTATGTTCTCACCTTCATTCATTCTCATAGATTCAAGTTGTCCTCTTAGACTATCCACTTTTGCTCTTTGAACATGTTCATCACCTCCATACATAGATATGAAGTTGTCCCACATTGCCTTGGCATCATTGTAGGCTTCTAAATCATTAAACTCTGAGTCGGTCAATGTAGATGTTATTTCAATCATTGTTTGAATATGTTCTTGCTTTGCCTTTATCTCTTCCATTATCAATGGATAGGTGCTAGGTGTAATGAAATCATTCTCCAGATAATATACAACATATTCTCCAATTCCTGATAGGTACAGCTTCATCCTTTTCTGCCATGTAGAGAAACTTGACTTGTTCAGCTTCGGTGCATCCCTCTTATATATCTTTGGATCTTTTCCTCAAGTACCTTTAAGCTTTCCTTCCGAATTCCAAAGCTCTGATACCAATTGTTAACTCTGATGCCAATTGTTAATAAGATGAGAGGGGGGGGGGTGAATCATACAAACTTAATCTTCAATATATTCAACAGATTCAACCTCAGTAGCTTTAACAAATATATGTAAACAAAATTGTAAAACATGCAAACTTAAGAACACATAATCATAACAACACTCATAACACCAGATTTAACGTGGAAACCCAAATAGGGAAAAACCACTATGGGATTTTGGACCCACTAAGAAATATACTCTTCTGGAGTATGCTCGGTTAAAAGCAAATCCTATTAAAGATTACAAACACATTGCTAGATGTGACCCGGTTAAGGGATTTACCTTAGATCTATTAGGATCTTCACCTTGTTAGAGGTGACCTTGTTAAAGGGTTTCAAACACTCAATCAGAATGTCACCTTGCTAGAGGATTTAGAAATAATATTGGTAAGTCCACTCGGTTAAGAGATTTTCTATCACTTACAAATAAATAACAGTAATGAGTATGTCTGCAACTTTGCATCTAAAATGCTAAAGCAGATTCTTATTTGCTAAATACAATCTAGTCATAGAACTTATCTTGTCCCTCTGCTAGGCTTCTTACTCTATTATTCAAATAGGTCTTCAAGTTTTTGTGCTCGGTAATCACTATGGAGCATCCCTGTGCTTACACTTGCCCGCATGCATTGTTTATCAACAGTTCCTTATTTATAAACAATTTTCTAACTGCTTAATCTCTTTGGTGAAATTTCCCATGATCAATCTTTGTCATCAGATCTTCAATCTTGACCAGGTTCAATGTATCTTTCAATCTGAAAATGTTTTACGTCACCTTGGAACTTGCATACATTTCTTGGAACTTGTGCTAGGGTATTGCGGTTCAATCTGAGCTGTAGATCTTCTTGCCGATCTTCCATTGCCATAGATCCTTAACAAACTTCATACACATTGTATCAATCATTTAATCATAACCAGCTCATCAGCTTCCATCATTAAATAACTCATGTATTCATTCAATACATTCAGTTATTACTCAGTTGCAACTTGGTAAATACTAAACTTCACTCGGTAGACATTCTACCTTCATTAACCGAAACAAAATGAAAAAGGGTTTTTCTGCCTCTACAAATGGAGTCCAAATCTACAAACACAACTGCACACCTGCAACCTACACATAAAAAAGAGAAGAAAATGGGTTGGGATTGGGGGTTTACCTTCAAGTCAAAGCCCAGTTTTGGAATTAACCAAATGATGAAAAAAATACTTGCAAGTAAATGTAAATGAAAGAATGAAATGTAATTCACCTCAAGGAAGGTTGTAGATAGAATATAGGTAGATTTTCTTGTATGGAATTTAATGTTGAAAGGGATCTCCTCTTTAATGGTTGAATTCTTGACTTGAACGCAATACCTAACCTTGAAGGAAAACTTGAGAATTCTCAGTGCTAGAAAGGAATGCTTGAATGCTTGAATGCTCTTGAATTGTTGAACTAATGCCCACCTTATCGCTTATTGAATTATGCAAATGAGAGGACAAATACAACTTATATACTCATTAATTAGGGTTAATTGACTGATCTTTTGTCATCGACTGACACATGAAATGTTTTCTTGCTTTAAGTGCAAAGACCAATGCAAAGATAGGACAGAGGGGGCCCTAAAATAGGGTACGGACAGGAGCGCCATGCCTCTGTCCTACCCTTATCTTAGGATAGGAAGTATATTCACGCAATGCAGAGGGTAGAAAAAGTGCAGTTTCTGGGGATGAGCAAGTCTCGGGTCTCCGATCAGGCTTGGGGATTCAAATTTCTGACGTGAAGACCCTAATGTGGTCGCAAATTGTGGAGGTCACAATTTTATGATACTGCACTAGGATGAC
Source organism: Cryptomeria japonica (assembly GCF_030272615.1). Taxonomy (NCBI): domain Eukaryota; kingdom Viridiplantae; phylum Streptophyta; class Pinopsida; order Cupressales; family Cupressaceae; genus Cryptomeria; species Cryptomeria japonica. Next base: position 610,304,637 of record NC_081407.1, read on the forward strand.
CAACCATTGGGTGAATCCTTTTATTTGAAAGCATGTGTCTAAATTTATTTAGACTCCTAATGATTGTTAATACATGTTTCTCAACAAAAGAATAATTTTTTTCATACCCTTTATTGCATGCTGAAAGTCATTAAATGTAAATAAAATAAGAATGAAAGGGAAATCATGAATCCCTATCCTAATTAGAGTTCAAACAAACAAACAATGAAATAATATAGAAGCAAGAAACAAGAATATAAGATATATCTATCAATTCCCCCTATTCCAAGACTGCATATAGCTTCCATTTCTCTTCTCCTCTTTGTGGTATGGTGGCTCTCAGATATCATGCTAGCGACCTACAAATGACACGAAGATTAAAAGTTCATGATTGTTGAAAATGGAGATTGAACACTCAATTTATAGATTTTTGGAGAGGATTGATTGAAAGGTGGAACAAATAGATTAAGAGGCAGAACTCAAGTGAGCTCACATGTTGATTGATAGTTGAATTGCTGATTTGGAGCTGGAACAGAATAGATTGAATAGATTAATTGACTCAATTGATTGAGAAAAAGATGACTAAGGGATGAAAATGGGTGATTGGAGGAAATAAAGAGGAGCATATAGTTAACTGATTGAAAGTTGATTGAGAGCTTTATTTAGAAAAAGCTAACTAAAAGATAGAAATAGGAATTGAAGAGATAATTGAATTATTTAATTTAGCATGTGCTTGAACTTGAACTTTGATTTTCAATTTAATCTTTGCATGAGATTTTAATTCAAATATTGAATTTATTTTAAATTCATTTTATTATTTGAATATATTTAGAACTTAACTTTCAAATTCAATTTGAATTTTGAAATCATGCTCATGTATTCGAAATTAGGAGAAATTAGAAATTAAATGAAATTAGAAGAAATTAGAAGAATTATGAAATTAATTAGTTAATTAAATAATTTAAAGAAACTATTTAATTATTTAGAAATGGGCTTTAATTAAACAATAAAGATTATTTAAATTAAAGGATTAAAATCACAATTAATTAAATAATAAATATTTAATTAATTTATAGAAAAGGGTTAATGATTAGATGAGTAGATGATTAGAGATAGAAATTGAGAATTAATTTATTTAAATAATAAAGATTATTTAAATTGAGGGATTAAATCATAATTAATTAAACAATAAATATTTAATTAATAATTATAAAATGGTTTAAATGATGATAAAATTAAAAAATAGAATAATTAGTAAGATGATGAGGAAATATGAAATTAAAAGTATAAGATTAATTAACAATTAAATAATTATTAATAATTATAAAATGGTTTAAATGATGATAAAATTGAAAAATAGAATAATTAGTAAGATGATGAGGAAATATGAAATTAAAAGTATAAGATTAATTAACTTAATTAAAGAATTAAAGAATTATTTAATCGATTAGAGGAATAATTAGTACATGATCAATGAGACATTTTCAGGTGTCTACATTTTTCCCTCTTTGAGACAAAGTCAGAATGATGTTGTTTCAAAGAAATCAAGAAAAATCTGCCCTAGTATGCCTTGGTACCACTGTATAGTGTAAATATGCCCCCTTGGAAAAGGTGGTCAAAAAATTTGGAAATTGAGACCATACTTTTGATATCGGTATAATGAGCAATCATGTGAAGTTTCATGTAATTTTGAGATCGTTTGAGTAGCCTACAAGTTGTTTGAAGTTCATGGGGACCATGAGCATCAGAGTGGAAAAAAACCCTAATTTTGAGCTATAAATAGATAGTTTAGCTTTTCATTTGCTCATTTGCATTGTGGTGATTTCTTAGAGATCCTTGTGAGTTTTTTCTTTCCTGCGAGTATTTCATCATCATGGCTAGCTATAGGGAATGAGTGCACTTGTCTGACCGAGTATGTTCTTATCATAGACCTCCGGGGACTAGCGACATGGTATGTTTCCAATTTTTTGCAAATTTTTCCAGAAAATTTTAGAGGTTTAATTTTTATTCATCACGCATATGCCTGTCGATTTTCACGCATTAGTACTAAGTGTCACACAAACACTTTAAATGTACCGCAAAAGCTTAAGTGTCATGCATAGGTTCTTAGTGTTACACATTCACTTATTTGTTCATGCATTAGTTATAAATGTTATGGATCTGTTGCAATTGTTACACATAAGCATTAATTGTACCACAATAGTGTTAAATGTTACACATAAGTATTTAACTTCATGCATTCATTGTTAATTGAACTTTTTGTCATGCGTTTGATAATTTTTTGTAATCGCGTTATCCGATATCTAACATTTTTAATATTTTCCCTATGCAAGAGAATATTGGAGGGTTATACTGCCGACAGAGCAGACCCAGTGGACTTGATCTTTGAGTCGATTTACTTGATGAGGAGATTGCACATATTTGACATCTAGGTTTATATCATGTTTTACATTTGCCAGAGGTTACAACCAATAGGGCCTTGATTACAACATTAGTAGAGAGGTGGCATTTCGAGACATGTTCCTTCCATCCTCCTACTGATGAGCCATCCATTACCTAAGAGGATGCTTGGCATATACTACATATTCCCATTCATGATGTGAGAGTTGTATATGATCGTGATGATGGTGTCGCTGGAGTGTATGCCCTTTTTGAGTGTGAGGAGTAGGATTTACAGATCAGTGGTCATTATAATATCCCTTGGGCTCACTTGGACTATGATGATCTTGCTATAGTATTGTGCAATATCATAGGTGGTTTGTTGATTCCTGACAGACGAGGTCATGGCTTTCCATTTGAATGGGGCAGAGTGCTCTATGATATGATTGTTCATCGTTGAGTATATGCTTGGGGTCCTTGTCTTTTAGCCATGGTTTATTATTAGATGCATGACATTGTATACCTAGGATACCAATCAATTAGCTGTGGTGTGACATTGCCTAAGACTTGGGCTTGGGAACACATTTCTATCTCGAGGCTAGTTATTCATGTTGACTTACAACCTGATGATTCCTATGTGTACAGATACACAACCAATATTAGACACACGGGCTCGGGTAACACCTTGTACTAGCGACATCAGCTTGATATCTTGTAGTATTTCATTTGGAGACCATATTTAGATTGCCTTAGTTGGGAAGATGATGCACATCACTTGCATTTCTATAGACAATAGAGATATCTTATTGGGAGGACTGTTGAGATGTAGAGGATTATTGAGATGTCTCTATCAAGATGGGTAATTAGACAATTTGGAGAGATACAGGTGACACTTGTTGTTACAGGGTACTTTGCTCATGTTTCTCGTGAGGTTTTTGATTGGGGTGTATGCATACAGTCACATGTTGTAGTTGTCAATTTTGATGCTCTTCAAGGATTACAATGGGGTTGGAGTGTAGGTGCAGTAGATCCAGGGACTACTTATGTGTGTGAAAAGTGGACCTGTATCTATATCAGGAATACACAACACTTCAATTAATTCATTAGACGCATGGTTAGTAAATCAATAATCAATGAATAATAAACCATTACAAAGTGGCCCATTTCCTTCTAGTAGATGTGAGTTTGGATTTCTCTCAGATTGCTAAGCTATCTAGTGACTAGACAACACCTAAATGAAGGATTTTTAAATCTATATGAGCATGAATATGAGCTAAATGGATGCAATATTTAAGCTAGATATGCAAGGTTAATCTAACATGATTTAAGAAATATATGAATATTTAAGCTTGATGATTTAAGCACTATGAAATAACTAATATGCAATATCTCAATGCAAATTCTCAATGAACCTAGAGAAAAAACAACATGATAACCATATATTCTCCTAGATCCTTGAATGAGATATGAGAGCCTGAATTTATAGAAAATTCATAAAGAAACCAAAGACTGAGATCAAATGATGATGAGCGGTCAAGATTTTCCAAGAGGAAGCACAATCCAAGTGAATTGATGTGATTGGATACTTTTCTCTATTTCATTCAATTTTTCTATTTAATTGTTTTATTTACTTTCTTTGAGATTATTTATCAATTTTTAATTTTTTTTCAAGATTATCTCTAATTGATTTCTTTTCTCAAATTTGTAATTCTTTTTTTGGTTAATTAATTCCTTTTTTGATGATTTAATGGAAAATTGATTTATTTAATTAAATATGCTAGGATATTCAATAAAATAAATAGGATAATTGTTTAAAAATGATTTACTTGGAATGATTTAATTAATTAAATAAATACTTAATTAATATTGGTTGATTAATTTGCCATGTGACATTGGTGATTTTAGAAATTAATTGTGTATACACATAAAAATCGCTATGAGCAATTAAATAAATTTTTTATATTTATTTAATGACTTTCCTTCTATTAAATATTTAATTTGAAAAGATTAATTTATTTAATTCATTTTTCGTGTCTTTCTATTAATTAATTCATCTATTCTATTCCTCTAAAATAATTAAATATCTAATATTTAATTATCTCCTCCAAACAATTAATTATCTCCTCCAAACAATTAAATATCTAATATTTAAATGATTTCCTAAATTATTTAATCTATTATCCAACTCACCTTCCATCTCCACTCTATCTTCCCTTTGCCAACTCATCAAACACGTGGCTAAGGAAACTAATATTTCTTAAATATTAACTCATCATTTATCTCCAACTTCCAAACTTAATGAATATTGTGTATGTACACATATTTCATAACCATCTTCTATATTCTCTCCAACATCCCCTACATCTTAGGAAGGACTTGAATCCACTTGTCCTACCATGCCTAAATCTTCTCTAACCATCCCTAGATTCCCTTAGTCAGCAACCCAGTCAAGGTGAGATGAGTGACACTTGTCTTCTCCTTTCCCCTTTCTCTCAACCTTCACCTTTGTTCACAACCATCCAAATCTACAGATCTGATCATGACCATTGATCTAAGCCACATCATCTCATCCTCTCAAAGTCTATAAAATCAAGAGCTTCATTTGAGAGAGAGTTAGACTTCAAGAGACTTCAAGTGCATTTTGCAAGATAACCATATGCATCCGTGAGTTGCAATCTTGAAGCAAATAGAAATTATCATATAGTATAATCGTTTTAGCATAATCATGTAGTATTTGCATATCATAGTATCAATTAACTATCAGTTATCAGTCGATTCTTCATATGCCATCTTGGAAGCTATCAGTGCATTGTATAAGAGCACACCATCTACAACCAAGAATAGTGGAGTTAGAACACAATGGGACATAAGCCATGAAGGTAATATTAGTATTTCATTTCATATGTACTTCATGTAGTTTCATTGGTTGAGTTTGGATTTACTGTAGCATTTTCATTTGTATTTTGTGAAACTAACTTATTGCAAGTAGCATTCTGAGGATGAAATTCAAGTCGACACATTTTGGTGCCCACCATGGGGCTCATGGACCTCGCATATACCTTTAAAAATCTTGCAAAAAGTAAAATTAACGCATTTGTAATGTAGATTCACACATGTGTGAATTCTAACAATGCTTTTGTTCTACAAGGAAGTGCATTTGTATTCTAGGTTAGTGCATTTACACCATAGGTTAGTGCATAAGCATCTTAGGTTAGCGATTTTGTCTTAAAGTCCATGCATTTGAATCACAGGTTCACACAATTATGTCCTAGGTTAGCGCATCTGTAAAAGAAATCACACTTCTATATCCACAAAGAAATGTTTTTGCAGTCTAGGTTAGCACTTTTGACCTATGGGTTAGCACTTTTGAGCAAGAAGATAGTGCATATGTTAGATTAGCACTTCTGTTTACAAACTAACAAAAATTTCTTGCAAGTCCGAATGTCCAAGAAATCAGATTTTTCAGACTACTAACATGCATGATGTAGGATGGTATTTAAGGAAAATTTTATGCATTTCATCATCTAGTTAATTAAAAACCTTATTTTGGGAAGTAAAATATTATATTTTGTTCATTTAGTTTAACTAAGAGGATGAATTGACAACATGCAACTTGCATTTTTAGTAACTTCTCTAAAATAGTTGCACATAGAATTTTAAAAAAAGGCTAAAATAAACACCATGCTTGTTGAAGCAATATATCCAAAAAGGACTTAGCCAACAATTTCTTTGAAAGGATTAAAAAAAACACTTATATTCCATGTCTTGAAAGTGGTAGGTATATGCTCTCCCCTTAATTGGGTGACCAAAAAGTGAAACCCACTCTTTTATGCTTTCTTTACTTTCAAGCAATTAAATCCTTTTAGAGGGTTTGCCTTCCTGAGTTGCCTTGAGGGGGCCAGTGAGAGGGGAACAACCTAAAGTGGAAACAGGCTAATACTGAGTCCTTCCAATCCACTATACATAAATCATGTTTGTGACGAAAGTCCCAAACAACACATGTTGATAAGTTCATACTGACACTAGGTTTCCCCATAAACCCTATGGATGCAACTTCTATAGGCTGTGAACCTTCTATATTTACAGAGTTGAAAGTGTCGGATGTATGGCCACATGACTGGGAGCCTTTACTAAAAACTACTTGTACTAGTTTCCAAAATCCTTCTAGTTGTTGGTGCAGGGGGTTGGACCTCTGAAGTTACTCACATACATACGGTTCCTAGTAGAGATATAAAGTTTGCCATGGGGATTTTTCATAGAAAATGGTGCTTGGCTGCCCCAAAGAAGTGAGTGTCAAGGGTGGAGCCAGTGGGGTCAAGCCTCTAAATATCTGCTTTGAATAGTGTAGCTTGGGGGAAACCCCATGTGAGATTCAACAACTATTGTCTCAGCCTACCATAGGATTTGTACTTGCTTGTGCATATTTTTTATTAAACATTGTGTCTTCTATGTCTGTAACATTTTCCAAATGGTCAAAAATTGAAAAAATTATCATCTACAAGTGAGCAAAAATCCAACAAATCACTAAAAAAGTTTGATCAAAAGAGTAATACAAAAGCTTTCCAATACTTGAAACACTAGATCAAACCAAAGTGTCAAAATATCAGTATCAAAATAATTCTCGAAGTAGGTTTTTCTCTAAACCATCATGTATTTTTCAAACTAGCTCAACAAACTAGGGTGCTAATCCCATAGGTTATTCCTAAGAAGTTCCATAAGCATCAACATTCAACAAGCTATTGATTCAAACATTTTAAGTGCAAAAAAATCAACATCATTATCAAGTTTCTCATCAAGATAATCAAATCCTCTATCACGAAGCTTGATCAATCTATACTAGGTTCATAATCTTGGATATATCTTTCCTATTTTGAACCTAGGTTATATCAAAACTAGAATTGCATTAACATTCGAATCAAACAAACTTGTAAATTGTCAAATGCTTATATGACTTTTAAGTATCACCTTAAGAAAAGAAAACCCAGTTATAAAGCTACTCAGAAAAGGATAAGATTCTTGTATATCAATCGCAAGATCTTATTGAAACATAGGACATTCCTACATCATTTTTGTCACTACTTACATGGTTGTGGTACAAAATTTGATGGTGAAATTCTGCAAAGATGCGCTTTTGAACAAAGAGATGGTTTATCCCAACTAACAAACAATAATGGTAAAATCATCAAGGCATATCTTCCTAAACCAATAATCACCTATTGACTTTGTCCTTTGGAAATTTCAATAACTTTGAAATAATCACATGCTAGTTTGGACTAGAGCCCAACACGAACACCTTAGAAAATAATAACAAATGGAGGAAGAAGATAACCCTGTACTCCAAACTTTTGGATTTACCATTGTTGACAAAGAAGTAGTCAATAGCACCATTAGAGACCTTGAGCAAGACTTCAATTTTGATAGGATAATGGAAAAATTGTTGGCAAAACAAAAAGAAAAATATCTCTTGATGTTGGCAAAATCTGGAGCTAAACTACCACAAGACTTTAACATAGAATGCTTGAAACAAGATGTGGAGGCAAGTAACACCCAAAAAATAGATGAGCCAAATAATGAAGACGTGAATAAAGAAAACAATGAAGAAACAAGGAAAGGAAGGGATGACAAAAGAAAAGAGTGTAGTGATAAGAGAATTTACAAAGAAACAATGAGAAACTATGTGGATAATCCATTGTCAAACCTTCCTCAACAAATACAAACTCTACAACAATGGATACAAGACATGTAAAATGGGACAAGCTCCAAGAAGTATTCATTACAAGATATATGCCCATATCCTTTTGATAAAAATTTGAATATGATACCATTTTTGCAACATTGCGAGATTCCAAAATATGACAAACATGATAGAAAATTTGATCCTCAAGATCACATTAGGTAATTTTGTACTATGAGCATGGAATTTTCTCATGATGAAACTTACCTTATGCGTCTTTTTCCTAGGAGTCTAAATGGACAATCAATGGAGTGGTTTTCAAGATTACCATCCGAAATCAAATCTTTTGAAGAACTTGTGAATAGATTCATTTCACAATACTCCTACAATATAAGGAATGAAATAACAATGTTGGATCTCTGCAATATTGAACAAAAGAATGGTGAATCCTTTATGATCTTCTTGCAACGATGGAAACACATGTTTAATAGGTATCCCCAAGATGTACCTTATCAAGAAAAGATGGACATATTCATTGATAATCTTATCAGTGAAACGAGTTATCGACTAAGGATGCAATGTCCTCCCTCTTTTTCCAAAATGATCAAGAATGGTTTGAAAATAGAGAACACAATGGTAAATAAAGGAGAACTAAAACTTTACAATAATTCATACTATAACAACAACAACAACAGCAATGACAAACCCAAGTTCTGGTCAAAGAATAGGAATATCAACAATGAAGGGAATGATGATAATAGTACTACAAAACAACAACAACCAATTTTTAATCTATCAAGTCAAATCCCAAGCAATAACAATCCAAAAAATAATAAAGCTAAGTCCTTTTTCTCCAATCCTCGGAGGAAATTCACAAACATTGGAGAACCTTTAGAATCAACTCTAAAAACTCTGCTTGCCAACAAATTGATTGTTTTACCAGAAGCAAGAAGTTATGAACCACTAGCCAAGCCCAATTGGTGGAATGATAATCATTTTTGCAATTATCATCAGAATAAAGGACACCTAACAAATGATTGTCAGAGATTGAAACACCTTATTCAAGATCTAATCGATAATGGAACCATCACAGTGGATAGCCATAACAAAAACAAATCACACTTGGCTTTCAAAACTCCACTTCTGAATTATGACAAAGGTGAATCATCCCAATTAAAAGATGACAAAGGAAAAACCAAAGTGAATTACACTTATACATATGATGATGTGGTAAATGTGATCATTGTTAAAGATAATTCTTCTTTAGAACCAATCAATGTTATCATGAGAAGAAAAGCAAAAGTTACCTTTCCAGGTATAGAAAAAGACCCAACATCCACTTCACAACAATACAATTTAGTAGAGCAATTACAAAGAATACCTGCTCAAATATCAATTCTGGAACTTCTCAAGGTTTCACCTATGCATAAGGAGATTTTGGAGAAAGCTTTAGTGGAAATAATAGTTTCAAAATATTTGGATGTAGATCAGTTCCAAAACATGGTAGGACACCTTATAGCTCCTCATTGCTTATCATTTTCTAAAAATGATGATGCATCCTTACAACATCCTCACAATGCTCCCTTCCATATTGAAGTCTCCATTAATAAAACTCGTGCCAAACATGTGCATAGATGGAGGAGCTGGCTTAAACATTTGTGCATTAAGTTTGATAAAAGATTTGGGATATCCATAAAATGTAGTAGACTCAAAAAAGAAAATAACCATCAAGGCTTATGATGAAGTAGAACATTCTTCTAAAGGAACTGTTGTACTACCAATAAGAATAGGACCTATAGAAAGGGATACATTATGTCAGGTTTTAGATTTGAACCTCTCTTACAACATTCTTCTAGGAAGACCATGTATTCATAAGATGCAAGCAGTTCCTTCTACATATCATCAATGTGCGAAATTTCCTCATGAAGGAAAAAAGATCACTATAATTGCAGATTCCAATCAATATTGCAATAATTTGAAGCCAACACAAGATACAAGAGTTCCATATAATAGAGAATCAGTATATCCTACCAAATAAATTCAAGCAAAGTTATGGGAAACTTTTGAATAAAAGCTCAAGTTAAATGATGAAGGAATGGGAAAATATTATTTGAATAATTTTACACTTTCCCCTAAGTCATATGGAAAGCCTACATATATTCAATCAATGCCATCAGAAAGATAAAAACATATGTTTAAAGGAACATTTGTTAGTGCTAGAACTCTTGAAGAGGAAAATGAAGACAAAGACATTCTTGGTTGGTTGTACAAGGATGAAGATAAAATTATAGCAATAGCAGCAGAAGTCAATATTCCCATAAAACAATATGGCAAAGGTTATGAAATCATGCAAAAAATAGGATATGAAGGAAAAGGACCAATTGGTAAGCAACATCAAGGTATGTCAGAACCTATTTGTCCACACTCACAATCCATAGAAGATAAATCCAAGCTAGGATATCTAAAATCCAATCAAAGATGACATAATCATCAACAACACAAATGGAAGAAGAAATTAGTTTCTAAAGAAGAAAATTGGCAAGAAAAGCTACATCAAGTGGCCAAAATAGTAACAAATAAAAAAAAGGAACAAGAAGAACATGAAAAGAAATTAGAGGAGATTACCGTCAAAGGTGAAGAAAATTATTGTCAACAAGTTCTGAAAATACAAACAAATGCAAAATCTGAACAAGATATACGAGCAGCAGTAAAACTAGAGATGGCAGAAATCAGAGAAATTTTTGCACCATACGACATTCTAGTATGGTATAGTGGAGTAATCTTAGATCAGGATTTAGAGATAGATTCCAATGAGTATGAATGGGGTCTAGATGTCTTATCTACTACATCAAGTACAAAACATAATGAAGACCAAGCAGTTATCAAAAAAGAAGACTTGTCTATTGCAAAACAAAAGATGAAGTTAGAAATAAGGTAAGAGAAACTCAGAATTCAGAGAAAAGAGGCATATGAAAAAATGAAAGGAAATGATAAAGACAAAGAAGTAATGCCACAAGAAGCACAAACAAAGATAGATCAAGCATCTGCAAACACAACATTTTCATCAAAAGAGGAACAAGATGTATCTAGATATGTCAAAACCATAGAAGAATTAAGAGATAGTCAAGTTGGATTGACTATTAGTTCAGAAGAAGTTGAGTTTGAAAGGAGACAAAATGTAGCAACATAATCCTCTTTATCATATACACAAGTATGTCAACTCCAAAATGCAAATGAGGTCAATCAAGAAGGAATTTGCAGTATTAAAGATGTGTGTGTTGATATAATTCATTCATTTAAGGGACAAATGTCAGTTGAATAACTACTTGAGTGTGAACTACAAAATGCTAATATTGATTTTGTTAAGACTAATTCAGAAACGCTTGAGAAAGACAATTCTCAAAAACATTAATCTATGACAATACCTATTCTATGCCAAATTATGATCATTATGTCATGAACGTTGAAACACATAATGATGATAGTGATTATGATTTACCCCTTCTTCATCCTGAACTAATTGATTGGGACAATTTAGACAACCCCAAATTGAATATCTTTTCCAATGGTTATGACTTAGTTGTGTACCTTAACATTGTTGAACCCATCCATCCTAAGATATCTTCCATTGTAGAATCAAGTGATGTTTCTCATAGTCTGAAGAATGACAAACTTTCCAGTTGCAAAAGTGAAATAAAACAAGGAAAGAGACCTATTGTTGAAAACCATTTCATGGCAATATTAGATTAATCAAAAGAGAAAACAAAGGATGTATCTGATGGTGAAAACCTCCTTGAGGTTCCAAAAGATGGAAAGTTGGACATTCTTCCTGCATATTTTCAAGAGAGATCTACTATCCTGATAGAACCAATAGAAGCAATAAACATTGGTACATCAAAATATCCTAAAATACTTCATTTTGCTACCTCATTGTCAGAAAAAGAGAGGAAAGAATACATGAAATTCTTTACACAAAGACAAATAAATTTTGCTTGGTCTTATGCAGATATACCAGGACAATCTAGATCTTATCATGCATCATCTTAATGTGGATTTAAAAGAAAAATCCGTTAAGAATAAGCTAAGAAAGATGCATCTGCATATTTCTCTTCTTGTAAAAACTGAGATGAAGAAATTATTAGAAGTGGGTTTCATAAGACTAGTTGCTTATCCATAATGGGTTTCAAGTATTGTACCAGTATCAAAGCCAGATAAAAGCATAAGAGTCTATAAAATTTTTAGAGATCTGAATAAAGCATGTCCAAAAGATGATTTCCCGCTACCAAACATTGATATCATAGTGGACTTATCAACAGGACATGAGATGCTTTCATTATTGGATGGCTTCTCAGGATATAATCAAATAAGAATCGCATCTGAAGATTAAGAGAAGACAACTTTCACTTGTGCATGAGGAACATATTGCTGGAATGTTATGCCATTTGGGCTTAATTATGTAGGAGCCACTTATCAAAGGGATATGAAAATAATTTTCCATGAATGATGCATACATTTATGGAAGATTATGTCGATGACATACTTGCAAAATCTTGTACAAGACAAGAACATTTGAACATTTTAAGCAAGATTTTTGACAGGCTGGAAAGATATCAATTGAGATTAAATCCAAAGAAATGTGCATTTGGGGTAACCTCTGGAAAGCTCCTTGGGTACATTATATCAGCTCATGGCATTGAAGTAGATCCTAAAAAATTCAAAGCTATCATGGAGATGGAGTCACCTAAGAATATAAGTCAATTGCGATCTTTACTAGGAAGATTGCAATCAATAAGGAGATTTGTTTCTCATTTGGCCAATAGATGCCATCCATTTACCCATCTTCTACATACAAATGTTCCATTCAAATGGGATCTAAAATGTAAAGAGATTTTTTTGCAAATAAAAGAATATCTTATGAGTCCTCCAATATTGATATCACCGACTAAAGGGAAACCATTGTTACTCTATGTCTTAGCAACAAGTGTATCACTAGGCACTCTCCTAGCTCAACATGATGATGAAGGAAAAGAAAGAACAGTTTATTATATAAGTAGAACACTTGTTGGCTATGAATTAAATTATTCCTCAATAGAAAAGACATGTCTAGCAGTTCTATTTGCAACTCAGAAGCTACGACATTATACGTTGATTCATTCTATGAAACTAATAGCAAAGATAGATCCTCTCAAATATTTGTTGAGCAAGTCAACATTGACAGCGAGACTAGCCAAATGGGTTATGATACTGAGTGAGTTTGACATAGAATATGTTGACCAGAAAGCTATCAAGGGACAAGTCATCGTTGATCAATTGGCTGGTGCACCTTTACAAAATGACATGCCTTTGCACATCGAATTTCTTGATGTAGATATCTTGACAGTAAGTACAAACTTTTGGGAATTGTACTTTGATGGTTCTTATACACAATATGGATCAGGTGCAGGAATGTTTTTCATCACACCTCAAGGACACACAATTCCTAAATCATATAGACTATGATTTCCATGCACCAATAATACTGCAGAGTATGAAGCATTGGCTATAGGGATTAAAATGCCCATTGAATGGAATGTCAAAGAACTACATGTCTATGCTGATTCTCAACTTATCATCAATCAAGAAAATGATGAATATCAAACAAAGGATGATAAGCTTATGCCATACAAACAGCTAGTACAGAAATTTAAAGAACACTTTAAAGAAATAACATTCACCCAAATTCCAAGAAAAGAGAATAAAGTAGTAGATGCAATGACTACAATAGTATCTCTGTTGCAAAATAAGGAGAATCAACAACATTATGAATTTCTCATGGAAGATATCTTAACCCATACCATTGAATTCCAGCATACTTATCGAATTTGCCATATATCAAGAACTAGTCAATCCTTATATGGTCAAACTTACTAGCACTTAAAAGACAATATCCTTCCTCTTGAATTATCTCAGAACTAGAAAAGGATTTTTATCTGTCAATCCTCTCACTATACTATTATTGTTGATATCCTATATAGGCATGGTCTAGATGGTACTTTGTTGATATGTCTTGAAAAAGATGAATCTGAGAGAGTTCTTAATGACACTCATACAGGTATTTGTGGGACACACTCAAGTGGTTTAACATTGGCTAAGAAACTTCTTCATATGGGTTACTTTTGGCCTACTATGGAAAGAGATTCATTCACATATGCTAGAAACTATAAACAATATCAGATCCATGGAAATCTCATTCATGCACCAGCACAAGAGTTATATCCTATGATAGAATCATGGCCATTTTCACAATGGGGCCTTACTTTGGTAGGAAAGATCAATCCATCATCTTCTAATGGGCATAAGTTTATTTTGCTTGCTAGTGAATATTTTACTAAGTGGATTGAAGTAGTGCCTTTAACAATAGTGATAGGAAAACAAATATCATCATTCATTTTGAATTATATAATCCATCTCTATGGAGTTCCTATGACCATTATCACTGATAATGGAAGACCATTCAAAAATCAAGATGTGAAAGAGCTATGTGAACAGTTTCATATACAACATAGGTTCTCTACTCCATATTATCCACAAGGTAATGGTCAAGCTGAGGGATCAAATAAAACTATCTTGAAAATCTTGAAGAAAACAGTTAATGAAGCTGGAAAGGACTGGCACATTCAGCTAAATCCTACTCTTTGGGCATACTGAACTAGTGTCCACACTCCAATAGGGGAAACTCCATATTGTTTGGTCTATGGATCAGAAGCCATATTACCTATAGAAGTAGATATGCCTTCTCTACGAGTATCCTTGCAAGGTCTTATACCAGAAGAAGAACAACGAGTCTCTAGACTCCAAGAACTAGAACTGATTCAGGAACATTGCCAAAATGCAATAGAACATTTGAAAGTATACCAACAAAGAATGGCAAGAAGCTATAACCACAAAGTCAAGCCACATATTTTCCAGATTGGAGATATAGTTCTAAGTGAGAATCCAATAAATCGACAAGACTGGGAAAAGAAGGGAAACTTTGAACCAAATTGACTAGGACCTTCTGTCATAGTAGCAACATATGGATCAAGAGCATACAGGTTATCTACCCCTGAAGGTGATTGGTTTAATGAACCTATCAATTCTATCAATCTCAAGAAATTCTAAGCTTGAGATATAAAGTCCTAAAAAAATAAATAAAAAGCATATAAAGTCCTAAAAAAATAAACAAAAAGCATATAAAGTCCTAAAAAAATCAATAAAAAGCATGTAAAATCCAAAAAAATGCAATAAACTTAGATGGTAAAAACCTGGTAAATGGGCACTATCTAAGAAGTAAGTTCCTCCATCTGTGAGATCACTTTGTGCACCTATCTACTCCATCCTACTGCATCTATTACTTCCATCTATCTTAGCATATCCATTCCATCCTTCGCATCCATTGCTTTGAACCATCAGTAGAAATATGCAGCTTACCAACAATTATCAATCTTTCACATACTTGTCGTAGTCACTGTCCTAGATTTTATCAAAATCAATCATATCTACATTTCTATCCTACTATGGTTTGGATCTTGATCAATTCATACATCCATAATACATATTTTTTTCCACTAGGGGCAAGATCCTAATTCCTTTTGCTAAGGTAATCATTTGAATCTTTGAAAATCCCAAAACATTCGGAAAACTTAGAAAAAGCAAAAAACACCTAGGATTTTGAAATAGATAACAAGCAACAAAGTAATGAAAATCAAGGCGTTTAATAAACAACTGAATCATGAAACTTAGGAAATGAAGAATCAATCAGGAAGAGGATTATCAAAGATCATTCATTAAGATGATTATATGAGTTAATGACCATAAGAACATGTGAATGACATGCAAGATTATGTGTTTATATTTTGATTTTATTGCTAATCATGTACTCTATGCAACTCAAGGATGTCCATGACTAGAGAAGCTATGATGAGGCATGATTATTTTCTTTGATTGTTGTCTATGGTTTATCTCTTACTATGGTATGTACTTGTCTCACGATATGATCAGCAAAAGATCAAGGAGGACGTTCCAAGTCATGCATGAAAGGGGATAATCCTTGTCTATTTTACAAACAATACTCAGGTCAACTTGAATTATTATATAGAGTTTCTTGTATCAACTTGCTATATCAAAATCCATGTAAGGAATACTTAGGTCATCTTGCATCATTATGTCAAGTTGCTTGTATTTTCTTACAATATTTTCAAGCTCAATGATGAAATCAAAGAACTGTTACAAGATAGCATATGAAGAATGGTAGTATCATTTTTAGTTAGATCATTTCATTAGCTCATTATTCATCTGCATTATAAGCATTCATTTGTTAGTTGCATTATAAGCATATCATTTCATTAATAGATCAATGGTCATAAATAAAGATTGAGTATACTTGGACAAACAAAAACAATTTGCACTTGATCATTATAGGTGCATTAATCCTTAGAATCATTATCCATTTCATTTAGTTGCATTTTAATCATTGCATTAGTTTGCATTCAAATTAAGTGCATTTCATTAATCATGTAGTGTGTCATCATTAGTATTTTGCATTATCATTAAAAGTTCATTAAAGACTATTTAGTTGCATCTTTGCACTTAGATTCATAATCATTATAAGTACTACATATAAAGTCAAAAACACTTCATGTAGATCATTTGCAGTTACACCAACATAAAATGAAAAAACATTTCAAAGAAATTCATTTGCATTTCCATATCAATCATTGCATTTTGCATTATTTACATATCAATTAACTTAGTAATCATTTTCATTTACATCCAAGAATCATCAAAATTGAAAATCAAGAAAAGCATTGATCATTGCATCCATATAAAGCATCATCATCAAATAGAGAAACATGCATAAATATCATCATCCATCTAATCAATGCATCCATATAAAGCATCATCATCAAATAGAGTGACATGCATAATAAAGATCATTATCATATAGAATCCATTTCTGCATATAGATCATCATAAAACAATAAAAGTCCAAGTATACAATGATATCAAATAAATAATACAAATGCTCCAAATCAAGTCACGGATGTCCTATACCACTACCACCTGACTTTGTCTATCTCTGTGGCTATGGGTGAGAAGATCCTCTAGATGTATGTCTCCCATGATCACCACTCCTCTGAGGAGGTCCCATGACCCCACCACTGCTAGTATCCATCAACATGACGATATGATAACTACTTGCTCTCTGGCTCTCTGCAACTACCTCCTCATATCATCGTTGCCAGTGGAAAGTCTCCTTCCCAGCACAAACTAGTGCTCTAATGGTGTCAGCCGAGAGAGTACCCGATCCAACTTGCTGAATATGATCAACAAGATCTTGAGTATCTTTTTGTCTCCTAACAGCTCTATCCCTCTTAGTCATAAGAGTCTGCACCTATGTTGGAAGCTGATCAATCCGTGCTCTAAGACTGTTAATGGTCTACTACTCTAGCACATCATGCTTTGGTGCATCCTTCTCTGGCACATAATGCACTAGTGCATCCTACTCTAGCAAATCCTGTTGTGGTGCATGAATCTCAATGCCTTCCTCACCACCAACCTGTCCAATTGCTGGAATCTCAATTCAAGTAACTTAATGAATCTTTCATCTGATGAGAGGAACATGATCCTCAGGATCCTCATCATCTCTACCATGTGCTACAATAACCCTAGGGTCTGGCTAAATCTGTCCAAAATCAATGCCTCTCTTGCAACCCCCATCCAATCCAGTCACCCTACCTCCTCCTATCAATGGTAACCCTCTTGGTGACCTCATGCCTACCCAGCCATGCTCCCTCCCAATCTATCCAGTATCCCTCCCACCCATAGGACGTGGTCTCCCAATCTTGCCAATCGATCCAAACGGTCCTCCACAGACTCTCATTCGACCTCCTCTCCATTCAGGTCTCCTACGACAACCACCACCTCCATCCCCACCCTCATCTCCATCTCCCCTAGCCTTCTGAGTAGCTCTGAGATTTCATCTCCGTCTCTATCTCCTAAAAACTAGATCATCTGAATCATCATCCTCGTCTCTTGAGCTAAGAGGAGGATCTGTTGGATCAGTAATACGAGGAAATCAATGAGCTAATATATATTGATCATAATCTAAAGTAACCCCTGGATCAAGAATGTGCAATCTCATATCATAAGCCACTCTCAGAGTAGCAAGAAACTCTACATGAGAAATCTCAAATGATAATGAAGGTCCCCAATCTCGTCTATCTCAGTAACGCTGAGCATATATCATCACACTAGTAGGCATAGGCTGGATCATCCCAAACTGTCTAAGAATGCGACTAGTCAACTGTCACTCAACAATGTAAGGAGTCCGATCAATGAGATATCTACTCTGCATGATAAATGGTAAGGTCTATGCATCATCCATCCATGGCTCATAATCAACATATTGTCTCCAAGTAAAACTATCTAATGAATCAAGTACCCAATGCCAATACTCCATCTTACCTATCTTATGCTGAGTAAGGATACTTGCATAAAAATATACATATGGTTGTCTCTCTCAATGAACTCTGTGATGGATAGGCCAAGTAATAGCAATGTTCTCCCAGCACCAGATCTGCAATAAAGTGCATCCTGTAGACAAACTAGCACTCTTGTCATACACCACCTGATGAAGATCATGATATAAATGTGAAAGCATATAAACAACCCAAGCATGTCGAGTATGATGCTACATCATACTCAGGAGAATCTCACCCCATCCAACAGAAAATCCTCACGATCGCCTATTAGGACAAATAAATCCTCTAATCAAACTAGCAAGAATAACAGGGAGAGTCTCGTAATGCATCACCATATCCTCCCATTGGATCTCTCCTCTAGCAATGCTATCATTAGCAAACACGGCTCTACAAGCCTCTATCCCAACACGATCCTAAAAATCATACTGCACTAACTCACTAGTCACTGGGATGTGCAAAATCCTATACACATCCTCGAGTGTCACACTAATCTCACTAGTGGGCAAGTGGAAAGTGTTATGATCACTGTGCCATCTCTTGGCTAACACCATCAACAATCCTCTATTATGAGTAATCTCAGGCATATACAACAAATAGCATAAACCATAGGTATCTATATGTTTAAACTCTACCTGTGTCATCTCTGGCACTAAATGACACACTGCCGGTAATTTCTCCCGATACTGGAGAACATCACTTTTCTCCTATTTATCAAGAGAATTTAATCAATCAATCAACTATCATCTATCTATCAAATCAAACTAAAGCAATCTACACTATCTATCTATTGAATCAAACTGAAGCAACCTACGTTGTTGATCTATCAAATCAAATTGAAGCAAATTAAGCTATCAAATCATTTTAAAACCTATCAATCATGGTTTTCTATCAATCACTGAGTTCAATCAAAACTCTGCTAAGCTCTTGCATTAGAAACTAAATTGGTTTCTTAGAGCTAATCAATCAATCAAATAATCAAATCAATCAAATCAAACACTCAATCAAGTCCCTATTCATCATCAATGCGCATTAAACATGTTAAATCTAATCATCAAAGTGATTTTTAATTTTTGCACTTATCAAAAACATCAATTTTGAGCATTTGCGTTAAATCTACATGCAAAAGCGCTAAACTATAGAAAATGCGCTAAATCTACATGCAAATGCGCTAAACTCAAGCATATGCGCTAAATTTTTATGCAAATGCACTAACCCTAATTCTTAAGATTAGAGATAGATTATAAACTAGAGCATATGCACAAAACAAAGCAAAAGCGCTAACATTGGCTACAAAAGTGCTAACAAACATTACATTTGCGCTATCCTATGCATATGCGCTAACATACTTAACATATGCACTAACAAAAATATCATTTGCGCTAATCTATGCAAATGCGCTAAACCTAATTTCAAATGTGCTAAAACAAAATGCAAAAGCGCTAACCTATATGTCAAAAATCACAAAAAAAATAAAAAAATCCAAAAACATGCCTAAAACCATGCAAAGTCAAACGAAAAGTTGAAAACAAAGCTCGGGATAAGATACATACCGGATACCCATACTCGGCAGGTCATTGATTTTGTCACCTCACCAAGAATATTTTCTTCACAAGCTGACAAGGATAACAATGAAATAAAAATTAACCTTGGTTAATTTTATATTTACTCTTTGGAAGTGTAATTAATGCTATTCAATGGGGCAATTTAATTTGTTTTTTACAAATGAATTTAATTGACTAAATTTTTTATCAAATATCATGAGATTAATCATTCAAAACAGAGTTTTCAACAATTTCACGATCAATCTCCTGAGGGAACACACAATCAGGATTTTCAATCTCCACTCACATTATCGAGACTTGATTTAATCTTTGAAACAATGTTGTCTCGACATCGTTTCAAAGAGGGGCAAAATGTAGACTTGATTTAATCTTTGAAACAATGTTGTCTCGACATCGTTTCAAAGAGGGGCAAAATGTATACACATAAAAATGGCTATGAGCAATGATTTTTCTTCTATTAAATAGTTAATTTGAAAAGATTAATTAATTTAATTAATTAATTCATCTATTCTATTCCTCTAAAATAATTAAAGATCTAACATTTAATTATTCCTCTACCCAAGTTAATTAAATATATAATATTTAATAGTTATTCTCCTATCCTATAGTCTCAAATATTAAATGATTTCCTAAATTATTTAATCTATTATCGAACTCACCTTCCATCTCCACTTCATCTTCCCATTGCCAACTCATTAAACATGTGGTTAAGGAAATTAATATTTCTTAAATATTAATTTATCATTTATCTCCAACTTTCAAACTTAATGAATATTATGTATATACACATATTTCATAACCATATTCTATATTCTCTCCAACATCCCTTACATCTTAGGAAGGACTTGAGTCCACTTGTCCTACCATGCCTAAATCTTCTCTAACCATCCCTAGATTCTCTCAGTCAGCAACCCAGTCAAGGTGAGATGAGTGACACTTGTCTTCTCCTTCCCCCTTTCTCTCAACCTTCACCTTTGCTCACATCCATCCAAAACTATAGATCTAATCATGATCATTGATCTAAGCCACATCATCTCATCCTCTCAAAGTCTATAAAATCAAGAGCTTTAGTTGAGAGAAAGTTAGACTTCAAGAGACTTCAAGTGCATTTTACAAGCTAATCATATGCATCCGTGAGTTTGAATATTTAAGCAAATAGGAATTATCATACAACATAATCATGTAGTATTTGAATATCATAGTATCAGTTAACTATCAGTTATCAGTCCGTTCTTCATATGACATCTTGGAAGCTATCAGTGCATTATTTGAGAGCACACCATCTGCAACCAAGAATAGTGGAGTTAAAACACAATAGGACATAAGCCATGAAAGTAATATTAGTATTTTATTTCATATGTACTTCATGTAGTTTCATTGGTTGAGTTTGGATTTCCTGTAGCATTTCCATTTGTATTTTGTAAAACTAACTTATTGTAGGTAGCATTCTAAGGATGAAATTCAAGTCAACACAAATTGTGTGCTCAAGATTTATTTAATTGCCTTTGGTTAGGACCTTGGTGATGGAATAGAGATTAGGGTCTCATGGTTTAGATGACCATTTTTAGGGTATTACATTTTCCCCTCTTTGAATTAATGTGTGAGTAGTGCATTGGTTCAAAGAAAATTTTATGTCTAGGAGATATGTGTTCTGAACTTGATTGATCATGAACCAAATGAAGAGTGAGGTATTCAGTTTGATTTGAAGTGATGAAACTGAACAAAGTCAATTAAAATGATACCGATCCTGAACTTGATTGAACTAGGAACGATAGAGAGCGAAGATACCGAACTTGAACTTGATGGATCAAGAAGTGGATCTTACTGATCTAGAACTTGATTGAACTTGACACAGTGAGCAAAGATAAAATTGATCTTGAACTTGATGGATCAAGACACGATGAGCGGAGATAAACTGTCTAGCTTGATTCGATGTGATGAAATTGAACACCTTCTTAGATTGAGTGTGTGATCACATATACTTTTTAAACCCTTGATTGAGTTTAAATGAATAATCAGCTTGATGAAAAGTGATGAAACTAATTAACATTAAGAGACTGATTCAGACAAAGACAATATCATCTTGATATGAAGTGATGAAACTGATATACCCCTAGTGATTGATTTGATGAATCTTAGCTGCTCGAAGATTTGGAAATTTTTTCGACATTTGAAGATGAGAGGTCATAAGGTCATGAGTATGCCCCCTCAGGAGAGAAATCGAAAGATAGCAAGGGTAAACGATTATAGGCAATTGTTTACTAATTATAAGTTATTTGAGCACAAATGATTCAGAGGAAAATTTGAAAATTTAGCGAGAAATTCAGTGCAAAGTTGATTTGTAGAATGACATTGAGATTCAGCGTTGATTTATTTAGAAATTAAGCGCAAAGTAAAGAAAGGATGAGTAGTTAATGAAAAATGCTAAGTGGTCCAAATTTTATGCAATTGACTAGAAAAATGATCTCAGATTTCGATTTTGATCCCGAAAATGGAATCAGGATAGGCAAATTAGCCAAGGGTACAATTTTTGTGTCCATCAGAGCAAGTTGAAAAATTAGGGTTTTGACTATATATGGGGTAAAAGTGTCATTTTCAATTCATTTTAACCCTCCAAGTTTGAAAATTCATAAAGCCTCTTGTGTGCATCAATTCGAGCACCAGAGATGACATAATCGACCTTGGAACTATGAGCCAATGGTAAGTGATCTATCTTAATCCTGTTATTCATTTTAAAATTGAATTCTTTTGTTGAATTTTTTATGATTTGGCATCTAGAAGTCAATCGTTTTCATTTTGTCATGCGAGACAGGATCCTGTCTCGTACAAAAAACTGATCAATTTTGTTTTTTCATTTAAGTCTACTAGTTTTGTCGTATGAGACCTACCCTTCTGTAGTATGAAAACATTCAAAAGAGCCCATTTTGTCATTTAGGGGCTAGTCCTATGTCGTATCAACCTATTTTGTCATATTAGGCCACTTCCTAACTCGTACAAGTTTCTATCTTTATGATGTTTTGTCATTTGGAAAACAATGAGCATTTTTGAAGGTGTAAACTTGAAATTTTGATTTTGTGGTTGATGTAGTTGTATTTGCATGATGTTTTCCTTCCCTTATCGACTACTTTGGAATGTTTCCTGATGATATTTTGTTTGATTTTTTGTAGGTTCGATCGACCCATGTATTAGTCAAATGTGTATATCCAACTACAATGGCATTAGTTTGGCAGTTATCAGATATAGACCGAGTGCATATTGATGCGTGCAGATTGACTCATATTCTTGGGTTGCCTGATATCTATGTGAATCATGGTATGTTGACTGCATTAGAGGTTCCATTTAGAGCATAATGCATTTCATTTTCCAGTTGGGGAGATGACCATCACTCCTGAAGATGTATACAAGATTCTCTGTATCCCTTTTGCTCAGGATAAGGTAGATTATGATTCAACACAACGTCCTAACCTTCTAGTCCTAAGGCAGGTATTTCATGATGCAGACATTCTGACATAGGCGATCAGTTGGGAGGACATGATGACCAGATACAGTGAGGACTTTCCACTGGCTTGCCTCTTGGAAGGTTTAATCGGCTATTTTCTTATGCCATACAGAGGATAGCAGGGGTTTTTATGTGGATGGGAAAAGATGTTAGAGAGACTTGTGGAGAACCCCCAGAGGTTGGGATGGTGTTCTTGCATATTGGCCCACATGTATCGTGAGATGCATAAGATCGTCTATTAGGAGGAGAAGAGCATGACTACCAGAGTTTTAATTTTACATGTATGGGCCTAGGAGCATCTCCTAGTATGCAAGTTGATTGTTGATGAGCCCAAAGATCCACAATAGACCATTATTTATAGATATGTCGGATATGTGATGCAGCCCCATCTGGGCAAGACCAATTATTGGAGACGACAGCTGGATGATCTGATAGCTATCACATGGAGACCTTATAGGGGTCTGGAGCCTTGGGATGATTGGAGAGTTGTTCGTAGAGACCTCTTCATGACACAACCTCTCATAGGAAAATCACAGATAGTGGTCAAGCGGTTTATTATTACTCAAGTGATGAGGCAGTACAGTAGACCTCAAGGGATCTCATATGAGTTTATTGTATACACACATTATGTAGATGAGGAGATGCATGGATGGGGACCTAGGCTATCATATGCCTTGATCATGCAGGAGTTGAATCAGTTACAGTAGCTCAGATGAGATTACCTAGATGATATTGTAGATGCAAGGGTATTTCCCCAATACAGGGACTAGTTCCAACAACATCCATTCTCAAGATTCACAGATCCGACTGAGCAGGCACCTTGCATAAAGGAGGTAGAGGATGATTCCCCCTCACAATTACATGGAAATGGATAGAGGTAGGGACAAAGAGTTGAGGCTTTGAGGTGGGCAGGTGGTGTTCTTGGTGCTAGCAATAGTAGGGTACCAATGGGTGGTAGGCAACAAAGAGGAGAGGGTGGATCCCTAGGGATGGTTGCAGTGAGGCTGAGTGGAGCGAGGGAACCAGAGGGTGGAGGAGAGGAGGATAGAGTGGCTTCGAGATAGGTCAAGTAGAGGATGGAGGAGCAGGGGGGAGCCAGAGGCGAAGATGGAGCGGGTGATGGAGGCGGAGAGCCTACAAGGGATTAGGGAGTTGACACAATGCAGTTAATGAGAGCACGCCTAGTAGGTTACAGTCACAGCTAATAGTGGCACAGAGTCAGTTGGTAGAGTGAGATTGATAGCTAGCAGACATGAGCATAGAGCGAGAAAATTTGTGGCAGGAGGTTGTTCATCAGACAATTTGGGCAGCCTATTATGTTGTGGCTTACAACATAACTGTTCTAGTAGCGCAGCAGGTTGTACCATATTCACAGTATATGGTTCGATCAGAGGGAGCTTGGGAACCTAGGCAGGATCCAGGTCAGCAGGCTCCACCTCCTCCACCAGCTGGCGATGAGGGAGAGGCAAAGAGCTTGATTTTTTTAAAGCTCTGAGCTTTTTTTGTACACACACCCATTTTTTGTAGCCCTTACGATTCTTGCTTTGATAGGAGTTTGTATATGTCAGTTGACATTATTTTGTACCCTGAGACTTGATCATTTTATATATACAAGATCTTGATTTGACTTCATTGTACTTGTGTCAATCGATTTATGAGATGCTTGTCTATATGCTTTATTCTATATATATGCATATCTCTTTACTATGGATGTATGTAATCCAAATGAATATGGATGTTTGTTTTTGTTCATCTTCATATGCAAATAAAATGAATGAAAATGATTAATGAGGAGAATGAGTAACTAGTAATGCAAATTTGTTTCATTTTTAAATGTAATAAGATGAATGCAAATGAACCTATGAATCTGTATAATGTTTATGTATGCAGCTAAACATCTTAATACACAACTACTCGATCAGAGAAATGATGATGAAAAAAAGACCACTTAGTTGAGAAAATGATGACTACATCAAAATCTCATTCAAAAGATAAAGAGATTATTGTTACAATACTGAAATCACTCTAAATTCACAAAATGCAGCATGAAATGCAAAATGAGATGCAACCTAAACCTAGTCACTGGAGTTGAAATGCTTAAGTTTCATCACTGAGCATTTTACAACCACAGCAGGTAGATTAGAGTTCCTTGCTTTTCATGTGCAATATTAATTATCTTGTCCGTAATGACCCTTTTTCGTTCATATCCTTGGACAGATTTCATAGGGACCTGGATTACATGATAAAGAAATTCCCTTAAAATAGACAAAGAAATGATGGGAACCCCCTCTGTAGCATTCAAATAAGTGGAGTCAAGGTATATGTGGCAATTTCACCTTGATGTGAAGACTCTTATCACAGACACCCAGCTAATTTAGATGTTTCTAGATCATCAGAAGCATTTCTAGAAGAAGAAAACAAAGAAAATAGTATGCCCCCAATCCTTGCTCCTCTTAGTCAAGATATACTTCCTCAAGTTACTCAAAGGGATAATAATCAAAACCTAATATAAAAGATAGCACATAAAGAAAATTTCATGCATACCTCAAACTGTTTAGTGATTGTTTTCAGTAATGTTATTCTTCTTGTGTACTTAGTGATAAAACTCTTCAGTAGTCAGGAGATAGGTGACTAACATGGAGTGGATGACCAGGTTTCACTAATGTAGAGACTACTTGGTTGATACTGCTTCAGACATGTAATGTGCTTTGTCGATTAACCTAAGTCTAGGACATTGATCAGTTTTAGGCCATGAGGGTTCCAACGAACTAGGATGTCACAAAAGTGACTAAAAGTTATGTACACGCAAAAGAAAAGATGCATGAAAGTGGGAATGCCAACGTTGATTTGATAGATGGAGCATTTGAGTACAAGAGGCGCTTGTTTCCTAGGTTTTCACCTAATTGGAAAAGATTTTTTTCTTTTTTCATTTTTGGATTTCTTTAGGACTTTTTCTGATTTTTAGGATTTATTTAGGACTTTTTAGCTGCATAGGCTACTGGAGCAGAGAGTATTTAGGTGAAGAATTTTTTCAAGTGGATGGTGTTGATCGGTTCATGAAGTTGTTCTCCTTTTGATGTTGAGAGTTGATAGGCACTAGAGCCAAAGATTGCAGTATCAATGTAGGGACCCAACTAGTTGGGTTCAAACTTCCCTTTGTTGTCTCGAAACTATTGATTCTTAGGATTTTCTCTCAGAAGAAGGTCACCAAACTGAAATGCTCATTGTTGAACCTTTTTTCTATAACCTCTAGACTTTCTCTTTTGATATTATCTTAGATGATCAAACGCCATTTGCCGACATTCATCCAACAATTCGAGTTCTTGCAATCTAGCTATTATGTAATCTTCATCAATAACAAGACCTTGCAAAGAAACTCTTAGAGATGGTATTTCTACTTCAATAGGTAATACTGCTTTGGACCCATACACTAAAAAAAAAAGTGTAGCCCCAGTAGGTGTTCTGATACTTGTTCTATAAGCCCACAGGGCAGGATTGAGCTACAGATGCCAATCCTCTCTAGATTTATTTACTATTCTATTTAAGATAGTCAATAGATTCTTGTTAGATGCCTCGACTTGTCCATTACCTTAAGGGTAGTACACAAATTATGAGTGTTGTTTTATTTTAAATTTTTGACAGAGTTCATTTATATCTTTGTTCTTGAACTGTCCTACATTGTCAGTTATAATGGATGAAGGTAGACCATACCTGCAGATGATATAATTAAGGATGAACATAGCTAATTGTTTATCAGTTGCTTTGATGAGAGGAACCGCTTCTACCCACTTAGTAAAGTACTCAGTGGCAGTTATAATAAAATTGTGTTCGTTAGATGATGCAGTCTATATTTGGCCAATTAGATCAAACGCCCATTATTGAAAGGGCTAGTGTGTAAAAAAGGGTATGAGATCCCTTGCTGGAGCATGTATAAGGTTCCCATGTAGCTAAAAATTTTCATAAGTTTTAGGAAATTTTATAGCTTCTTTCTCCATGTTTGGTGAGTAGTAGCCAACCCTTAGTAGTTTTCATGGTAAAGTTAGACCATTCGAATGGGATCCACAAACATCTTCATTGGATAATGCATGTTGAGAATCCTCAGTTTCTAGGCACCTAAGAAAAGTACTATTTAAACCTCACCTAAATAGGTCATTAGCAATGATGAAGTACCGCAACGCATTTTGGATTAGGTTCCTTTTTCCATTTCGGGAAAGATTAGCCGAGACAGCTTGGTGACCCAAGTAAGAGTAAATGTGGCTATAGCGAGATGAGTCATGTCCAATAATAGAACAGACCATATGGGACTTGGGAGAATCATAGGAAGGATAATGTAACTCTTCTACCATGAAATCAAAGAAATAATTAGATTCCTGTAGCTGTGGTATGGATGCCAAGGTGGCCATTGCATCTGTTGCTCTATTTGCTGACCTGGGGATATGTTGAAATGATACAAAGGTAAAGTATTTCTTGAGATCATCCACCATTCTCTTGTAAGGCATCAATTTATCATCTCTTGTCTGATATAGATCATTGATTTGGTTGATGATGAGTCAATAATCTCCATAGATGTGTAATTCAACAATCTTCCACTTGATGGCCAGCTTGATCTCGTTTACCAAAGCTTCATATTCTGCAATGTTGTTTGTGCAAGGGAAGAGAAACTTGTAAGCTTTTGGAATTGAATATTTTTGAGGAGTAATAAAATTATTCCAGCACCAGAATCATGTTGAGTGAAAGAACCATCAAAGAACATCTTCCATGATTGCTGAGTAAGGTGCATGATTGATTCATCCAAAAATTCTACATGTAGAGGTTGACTGTCTTCAAGTGGAGCATCGACAATATTCACAGATCCACTTGAGAAGACACTTCGCATAGAGGAGGTAGAGGATGATGCCCCCACATAGGGATATGGACATGGATAGAGGAAAGGACAGAGAGCTAAGGCTTTGAGGTGGGCAGGTGGTGATCCTAGTGCTAGCAACAACAACGTACTAGCTGGTGGTAGGTAGCAAAGAGGAGAGGGCAGATCCCTAGGGATGGTTGGAGTGACGCTGAGTGGAGTGAGGGTGCCAGAGGGTGGAGGATATGAGGAGATAGTATCTCCAAGACAGGTCAGGTAGAGGAGAGAGGAGCAGTGGGAGGTAGAGGCAGAGAAGGAGGAGGCGATGGAGGCAGAGAGCCTGCGAGGGATCAACGGGTTGACACAACATGGTCGATGAGAGCATTCCTAGTGGGTTTACAGTCACAACTGACAGTGGCACAAACTCAGCTGGCCAAAAGAGATTGACAACTAGCAAAGATGAGGGTAGAGCAAGATGGTTTGTAGAAGGAGGCTCTTCATCAAATGTGTCGGGCAACCTATTATGTTGCGGCTTACAATGTAGCAGTTCCAGTAGTGCAGTAGGTTGTACTATATTCATAGTATATGGCTCAATCAGAGGGAGCTCGAGCATGTAGGTAGGATCTGGGTCAGTAGGCTCCTCCTTCTCCACCACCTGGCAATGAGAGAGAGGTAGAGAGATAGATCTTTTTGCATCTCTGAGATTTTTTTTAGACACACCCATTTTTTGTAGCCCTTACAATTCTTGCTCCGATGGGAGTTTGTATATGTTAGTTGACATTTCTTTGTACCCTAAGACTTGATCATTTTATATATATGAGATCTTGATTTGACTTCATTGTACTAATGTTAATCAATTTATGAGATGCTTGTCTATATGATTTATTCTATATGTATGCATATCTGTTTAGTATGGATGTCTGTAATGCAAATGAATATGGATGTTTGTTTTTGTTTGTTTTCATATGCAAATAAAATGAATGAAAATGAGTAATGAGGAGAATGAGTAACTAGTAATGCAAATTTGTTTCATTTTTCAATGCAATAAGATGAATGCAAATGAATATATGAATCTCTATAATGCTTATTTATGCAACTAAACATCTTAATACACAAGTACTCGATTGGAGAAAGGATGTTGAAAAAGAGATCACTTAGCTGAGAAAATGACGACTACGTCAAACTCTCATTCAGAAGATAAAGAGGTTATTGTTACCATACCAAAATCACTCTAAATTCACAAAATGCAGCATGAAATGAAAAATGAGATGCAATGTAAACCTAGTCACTGGATTTGAAATGCTTAAGTTTCATCACTGAGCATTTTATGACCACAATAGGTAGATTAGAGTTCCTTTGCTTTTCATGTGCAATATTAATTATCTCGTCTGTAATGACCCTTTTTTGTTCATATCCTTGGACAGATTTCGTAGGGACCTGAATTGCATGATAAAGCAATTCCCTTAAAATAGACAAAGAAATGATGGGAGCCCCCCTGTAGCATTCAAATAAGTGGAGTCAAGGTATGTGTGATGATTTCACCTTGATGTGAAGGCTCTTATTAGAGACACCCAGCTAATTTATATGTTTCTATATCATCAGAATCATTCCTACAAGAAGAAAACAAAGAAAATAGTATGCCCCCAATCCTTGCTCCTCTTAGTCAAGATAGACTTCCTCAAGTTACTTAGAGGTATAATAATAGAAACCCAATATAAAAGATAGGACACAACGAACATTTCATGCAAAGCTCAAACTGTTTAGTGATTGTTTTTAGTAATGTTTTTTTGCTTGTGTTCTTAGTGATAAAACTCTTCAGTAGTCAGGAGACAGGTGACTGACTCAGAGTAGACGACCAGGTTTCACTAACGTAGAGCTGACTTGGTTGATATTTCTTAGGACATGTAATGTGCTCTATCAATTAACCTAAGACTAGGACATTGATCAGTTTTAGGCCATGAGGGCTTGAACAAACCAGGATGTCACAAAAGTGACTAAAAGTTATGTACAACGGAAAGAAAAGATGCATGAAAGTGGGAATGACAACATTGCATTGATAGATGGAGTGTTTGAGTACAAGAGGCATCTGTTTGCTAGGTTTTCACCTGCTTGGCAAAGATTCTTTTTTCTTTTTTTACCCAAGTGCCTGTTTACTAGGTTTTCAGCAAGGCATTTTCGCTTCTTTTTTCTTTTTTTTCTTTTTTTTCCTTTTTGGGATTTCTTCAGGAATTTTTCTGATTTTTAGGATTTCTTCAAAACTTTTTCTGACATTTTTGGATTTCTTCAGGACTTTTTCCAATTTTATTGGATTTGTTTAGAAATTTTTTACTGCATAGGCTGCTAGAGCAGAGAGTATTTAGGCATTAAACTAATAGTTTCAGTACCCCATATGCACTATTAGTAGTAGAAAAGATGTGAATGAAAAGGGAGAGAGAGAGAGGGAGAGAGAGAGAGAGAGAGAGAGAGAGAGAGAGAGAGAGAGAGAGAAGGGGGAGAGAGAGAAGGGGGAGAGTAGGGTGGAGGGAGATAGGAGGTGGGGAAGAAGGGAAGGAGGGAGGGAGAGAGGGAGAGAAGAGCGGGGAGGGTGGGAGAGAAGAAGGGGTATGGAGAAAGGGAGAGGGAGAGTAGGGGGGAGGGATAGGGAGAGGAGGGAGGGAGAGGGAGAGGGAGAGAGAGAGGAGTGAGAGAGAGAGAGAGAAAGGGGGGGGGAGGGAAGGTAGAGAGAGAGAGGTAGAGGGAGGGAGAGAGGGAGAGAGGGAGAGAGAGAGAGAGGGAGGGGGAAGATAGAGAGAGGGAGAGATGTAGAGGGAGGGAGAGAGGTAGAGGGAGGGAGAGAGGGAGAGAAGAGGAGGAGGGTGGGATAGAAGAACCAGTATGGAGGAAGGGAGAGGGAGAGTAGGGGGAGGGAGGGAGAGGAGAGGGAGAGAGGTTGAGGGAGGGAGAGAGGTTGAGAAGAGTGGGGAGAGTGGGAGAGAAGAAGGGGTATGGAGGAAGGGAGAGGGAGAGTAGGGGGAGGGATGGAGAGGAGAGAGGATAGGGAGAGAGAGAGGGGGGAGGGAAGGTAGAGAGAGGGAGAGAGCTAGAGGGAGGGAGAGAGGGAGAGAAGAGGGGGGGTGGGAGAGAAGAAGGGGTATGGAGGAAGTGATGAATACTAAGAGGGGGGTGAATTAGTATGCCAAAAAATAATGTAAACAAACTTTTAAACAATTTAGTAGATAACTAGTACAATAGATTCACTAATAAACCGGTTAAGATAAATGCAAACCAAATAGAAAACAAAGCATTCACCCACAAGAGCACAATCACCATAACACAAGATATTTAACATGGAAACCCAAATGGGAAAAGCCACAGTGAGCAGAAACTCACAAGTAACTATCTGCAGAATAGAAACCAGACCGGTTATGGTCATATAATGTTCTTCACCAGAACAAATCCTATTAGGAATCTAGATCTCTATTAGGAGACAAGTCCTATTAAAGACTACCTTGTTAAAGGATTTCAGATTCACAGTTGTGAACCACCTTGTTAGAGGATTAACAAAGGCTTTACTGGGCCTACCTGGTTAAGGGTTTTAGACTTGTTGAAGATGTGAGTAATCAACAAGTGAATGATCTAGATAATAGCACAGTATGCTTGGTTAGATCCTTGACAACTCATTGTTAATGCATTTCAGCATTACTTCAGTCTTCCATATCTTCACACTCTATCTCTGCACACAGACCTAATCTTCTCTTCAATGATCACACATAACCTTTTCTATCACACATCTCATGTGAAAACCCTAGACATGATGTCCTTATAAAGGAAGTTGATTTCATGTTGGTCCAATAGGATTAGACTACAAGTTCCTAGGTTCAGTGCATCTAGACATATTTGGTAACATGACACAAAATCACTGCCAAAGTGTCGGTGGATGATAACTCATCACACATTATAGTAATACTGGTTGATAACTCATCACAAAGTAATACCAGTTAATACAATATACTGATTACTGGTTGTCAAAAATGAAGACTAGAAAATGTTAACTACCACTTTGTTTCTTCATACCGCTTGGGTCTTCAGCCAATCTATGACCAATAAACATCTTTTGCAAAACACCAATAGTCTAAAGACTATACATTCAATAATACACAATACGGTTGGAGCAATTACCGGTTGAGCATAACTCATACATCAAGAAAGCGTGTGTCCATCAATGACAATCAAAACATCATCAAAATGCCAACAATCTCCCCCTTTGGCAATGATAGCAACACTTAGGAAAATTTTGACATCTAAGTATTTTTACAACAAAAATGCCATAATCAAAATTACTCCCCCTAAGCATATACACTACTCCCTTTGCAAAAATTATAGGTGCATGAAATGGTAACATTCACCGAACTTTTACTATACACTACTCCCCCTTTCCCAACAATGACAAAGTAATGCAAAGTAACCCTTGTTTCCTTATATAAAATAGAGTAAATGTTCATGACAATAAGGAATGAAATTTCTAAAAACTAGATTTAAATTCTTGCATAAAAGTTTCCATGGCCAATGTCCATGACTCAAGTAGTGAGTTAGCAGCGTCACTTTCAGTCTTCATTTGGAATGCTAGTTCTTCCATTGCATCAATGGTACTCATCTCTTGAGTTACCATGATAGCTTCTAGGTTGAGAAAACATTTCCTGAAGAATTTGTAGTCTTGGCAATAGGAGCAGTTGAAGCTCCTATAAATCTTTAGTCCGGTTGTTGATCTCTGAGTCCATCTTAGTAGTCTAATTCCGATAATGATGAATGGTTTGTCCATGGGTAGTGAATGAATCATATGGCATCTTCAAATTGTTGATATATGCCTATAGCTCTGATTGGAGTTTATCTTTTTGTTTAAGCACATCATCACAAAATATATGGAATTGTTAGATTTTACTCAATAGTAATGTACCTTCACCCATAACAACACTGATATTATTCAGTTGTTTCAGTAATTGGGTCCGCAATTCATTCATTTTCTTGACTAAGGCAGTATTGAGTGCCTTTTCATGGTTCTTCTTTGCAGTGGCTTCAGCAAAATCTTCCAAGCATTGTACCTGGTCCTCCACTATGGTACAAAGAAGTTTAAGCTTGGATAGAGAGGAATCAGTACTGGGGAGGTTAGTACTGGGAATCAAACTGGTAAGGGTGTCAACCACAGTTTGTATGACATCCTATTCTTTCTTCCTTCGCAATTCTTCCAATCTCTTATGTGCAAGTTTGATGCTTTGTAGCAGTTCAGACTCATCTGTTGATTGAAGATCAATAGGACTAGTGGTATCAACCTATTTGGTTTGATCACCAGTTGCCTTAGGAGTCTTCCCTCCTTCTTTTATCTTGATCTCTGCTTTTTTGTTCTTCTATGCTTCCTTCTCCTCTTTTTCTCTTTTCTTTTCCTCTTCTTCCTTCTTTTTCTCCTCTTCTTGTTTCTTCTCCATTTGTTCTTTCTTCTTGTCCTCTTCTTGCTTTTTCTTCTCTTCCTCCTTCCTTTCTTCTTCCTTCCTCTTGTCTTCTTCTTGTTTCCTCTTCTTTCCTCTTGTCTTCTTCTTGTTTCCTCTTCCCCTCTTCTTTCCTTTTCTCCTCTTCTTTCCTCTTCTCTTATTCTTGTTTCCTCTTCTCCTCCTCTTTCTTTTTCTCTTCCTTTTTCCTCTTGATTTCTTCTTGCCTTTCTTTTTCCTCTTTCTCTTTTGCCATTTTCTCTTTGTCTTGTTTCTCTATCTCAGTTGTTTCTTTATCTGGAGTGACATCCTTATTATCTAAGGCATCAACATCAATAGTATCCATTTGTTCTATAACTCTTTCACCTTCACTGTCAAATACCTCATCCGGTTTGTCTAAGGATAGGTCAGGTGCTTGGTCAACCTTCTTAGTAGCTTCAGATACTTAGTGCATATTGACAACAACTTTCACATGTATATGTGTGTCCTTTTCCACTTCAAAAGATTTTCCTTCTAGTAGCCTGAGTCTTCTCCTTCTCATGAAGAAGATGCCTTTTTTCTTATCCATTATTTCAAATAATTCAAAATTTGAGGCATTAGGAAAGTATTGTGCAAAATTTTTCTCCCTGATCTCATGTTCTTTTTCAATGGAAATGCACCATTTATTATCTAAAGAATTATATAAAGAATATGGTGTAACTCATCTAATCTTAGATGGTGACTGATCATTAACACATAAATATTTAAAGACCTCCTATTCTACCTCTTCTTTCTCATTATTATTAAAATCATCAAAATACTCCTTCAAATCATCAAGAACTTTTCTCCTAATATTCTTAATTGTCCTCTGACAATGTGTCATTGGCTTATAAGAGGAGATGTCTATATTTACCAGTGCAAAAGTTGCAGGTACATTACCGGTAGACTGTGTATTTTTTCTTGATTGCCTTGTCTTCTTTGTTTGGATCTCCAGTTCAGTGTCCTCTGTCTCTGGTGAGTGATTCCTAGATTTCTGCTTTCTCTCAAATACCTTAGCTAGAATAATCTCAGGTTTCTTCTTAGCTGGTGACCACTTGGTAACTTTCGGACTGGCAAAGGTAACCAGTGCAGATACCAATGGCACTGCTTTGTCCTTTTTCTATTTTGGTTCTTCAACCGGTGTGACCCTCTCCAAGTAGGTATTGGTTATCTTTTTCTTTGCATCCAGTGGTGATGCAAGTAGGGTAGAGGCATACCGGATCAGCATGTCATTCACCACTTCATACCCCATAGGTTCAACTTCTTCCTTTCTAGTTTCCACCACTTCCATTATGCATTCATCTATCCTTATTATGAAGTAGATGTCATCTTCATACTTCTTCACAATATCATCAGATATTCTCATTCACTGGCTCATTTTTCATTTGAATTCATTAAAATATTTACCTATAACCTCAAGATAGGTGGTTCCCACTACTTGTAGGCTTTCCTTTATCTGTCTGGAAACCGGTAGGTCACAAGACTATTGAACATCACCTACTCAAGGGAAATAACCTTGAAAGTAGAAGAATAAACTGACCAAAAGTTGGCCAAACCTGAACATTAGAGAATTGTCATGTTTGATGGACTTTATATTCAATAACAATTGCTTCTGTAGACAGGTACATAGGTCAAATGTAGTGTCTTCCTTGATCATTCTATAAGTGGTATTCACTGCAATAGTAGGGAAATAGTTCATTTTGTTGGCATAAAATATCCGGTAACCAATCACCATGCAAGTATATTTTACTAGATCATCAAAGATGGTGTTGACGGTCATCGCCCGTTGGTCACTCATAGAACTGGTGAGATTTGTCATTTCAGTTTTGGTGACCTTTCGTAGAGTTGGTACCTCTCCAACATTGCAGAAACTAGTGATAGCATAAATTACTTTTGGTGTGATGTCATGCATTTGTTCGAGATACATCTTATCACCATGTACTCTATTGAGGATGATGCAGATATGTTCTTCTGTGAACTCTTCCAGATAATACACCACATTATGCAATTTCATCTTCTCAAGGACACTATACTCAGGTTTGATCTTCTTGTCATCCCCACAGAACAAAAATAGTTGGGAATGAATCACTAGGGATCCTAGGTCTTCCAATTTACAATCTATATACCCTAGAATGTCTCCCTCAACAATAACTCCGATGGGTATTTGAGATAGGGCATTGTATTTTCCTTTCTTTTAAAGAAATTTAGCTAAATCTACAGGTGCACTAGAACTAGAGTGCGATGCAGAAGCCATGATAAGAAATAATTTCAAGAAATAACTTCACAAATTGAAAGTTAGGGTTTTCCAATATCACCCACAATATACCACTTTGGTTGCTAGATCACCGCTTAGTGTTCTTCACTGATAGATTGAAAAAGATCGCTGGATTTCTCTGCAAGAATTTTGAATCACTAAATGAATCACTCTTTATTGCTCTGCTCTTGAAAATTATTCTTTTGAAAATAGATAAGTGATAATGATGTCAAAAATCCCTTTTAAACAACTCTCACCGACTACAATAAATGCATCACCGCTAGGGTTCAAACCCTAATTTTTCCTTTTACCACTTCCGATCTTCTGCCATTTGATAGGTAACATATACCAGTTAAGGTCTTTACCAATATAAACCAGGGGTTCAAAATATTTCACCAATATGTTTCCCCTAAGCTTTGCTGAAGCTCAGTTTGCTAGTTTAGAGACTTCCATACTAGGTGCAAAAATCGGTCCATCTTGTGAGTCTTCTTCTGATTTCTTTTTCCAGGATTTATTCATATCTACTTGACTGCTTTCAACATCAATCTTCCCTTCTAAAGTGACCAGTATATCATGATGAATTCTAAGAGGGGGGTGAATTAGTATACTGAAAATTAGTGTATTTAAACCCTTAAATAGTCTAGTAGTAAACTGGTAGAACAATTTAACAGTCAAACCATTTAACAAACAACTAAATCAAAATGCAAATAAGACATTCACCCACAAGAGCAATAACACCATAACACAAAATATTTGACATGGAAACCCAAATGGGAAAAACCATGGTGAGATGAAACTCACAAGTAACTATCTGTAGAATAGGAACCAGACTGGTTAAGGTCATATAATGTTCTTTACCAGAATAGATCCTATTAGGAATCTCAATCTCTGTTAGGAGATAAGTCCGATCAAAGACTACCTTGCTAGAGGATTTTAGATCCACAGATGTGAACCACCTTGTTAGAGGATTTTACAAAGGCTACTTTGAACCTACCCGGTTAAGGGCTTCAAACTTGTCGAAGATGTGAGAAATCAACAAGTGAGTGATCTAGCTAATAGCACAGATTACTTGGTTAGATCCCTGATAGCTCATTTCTAATGCATTCTAGCATTACTTCAATCTTCAACACATTCACACTCTACCTCTTCTCATAGACCTAAACTTCTCTTCTCTGTTCACACTTGCACAAACTCTTCAACCACCTTAAACCCTATCAACACCTAAAACCCTAGACATGATGTCCTTATAAAGGAATCTGATTTCATGTCAGTCCAATAGATTTACAATCCAATTTCCTAGGTTTAATGAATCTAGACATACTTGGTAACATGAGACAAAAAGCACTGCCAGAGTGTCGGCACTGTCAAACATTCGGTGGATGGTAACTCATCACAAAATGTCGGTTGGTAACTCATCACAGAGTATTACCAATTCATACAAAATACCGGTTTCAGCAAAATACCAGTTGCCGGTTTGACAAAATGAAGATTGGGAAATATGTGTTCTACTTCTTTGTTCCTTTGTACCACTTGCGATCCTCGAACCACTTGGGGTCTACATACCGCTTCAGATCAGTAATCAGTTTCTGCAAAACACCAATAGTCTAAGGACTATAATGCATCATACTGGTTGGAACAAGTACTAGTTGAGCTTTAACTTATACATACAAGAGTGATCTCAATCAAAGTGTGTGTCCATCAATGACAATCACAACATTATCATAAAAAAATGCCAACAATCTCCCCCTTTGGCATTGATGGCAACACTTAGGAAATTTTGACATCTAAGTGTTTTACAACAAAAATATGCCATAATAAAAAATTACTCCCCCTAAGCATATGCACTATCCCTTTTGCAGAAAATACAAGGTATAGTACTTCTTAACATAAATAACATGAAAGTATACATCAAAACATTCAAAATTTATACTTCTCCCCCTTTGCAAACAATGACAACAATATTATAGACCAATCCCTATTTCATTAAAAGAATAAGATTTTATGACAATAAAGAATAAAACTTGTCAAAAACTGATTTGAAGTCATGCAAAAATTGTTTCATAGATAAGGACTAGGACTCAAGCAGGGAGGTAGCTACTTCTTTCTCTATCTGCATTTGGGAGACCTACTCTTCCATGGCATCTATTATGCTCATCTCTTGAGTCACCATTAAGGCATCTGGATTTAGGCAGCACTTCTAAAGTATTTGTAGGCGTGGGAGTAGAACTAGTTAAAGTTCCTACAAATCTCATGACCGGTTGCTAATCTTGAGCTCTATTCTCATAGACTGGATATGAAACCGTTGAATGGTTTTCCCATAAGTTGTGAAAGAGTCATATGGTAGCTTGAAGGTGCTCATGTACAACTACAAGTTAGATTGAAGCTTTTGCTTCTATGCAAGCACATCATCACAGAAGAGATGGGGTTGGCAAATCTTACTGAGTAGTAGATTCCCCTCATCTAGAGAATTCCTTATGTCTTTTTGTGCTTTTTGCAGATCAGACTAGAGCTCATTGAGCCTTTTCAGCAGGGCAATGTTGATAGATTTTTTATGTTCTTTCTTGGCATTTTCCTTTTCTACTTCTTCTAGGCTTTGCACCTGATCATCCACTACGATGCAAAGGAGCTTCAATTGTGCCAATGATGAGTTAGTACTAGGGAGGTTTGTGTCAGGTAACAAACCAGTAAGAGTGTCCACAATAGCTTTGATCACATCTTTCTCCTTCTTCCTCCCTATCACTTCAAGGCGTTCTTGAGCAACCTTTATGCTCTGTAGTAACTCCATTTCACTTGCGGACTGGAGGTCAATAGGACTAGTGAGGTCAGCCGGTTTGGCTTGACTACTGGTTGCTTTTGGAGTCTCCATCTATGTGCTCTTTGTCACTTCTACTTCCTTGTCCTCCTCCGCCTTCTTCTTATCTGCTTCTTTTCTCTTTTCCTCTTCCTTATCCTCCTCTACCTTCTTTTCCTCTTCCTTCTTTCTATTCTCCTCTTCATCCTTCTTCTTTTCCTCTTCCTTCTTCTTCTTCTCCTCTTCCTTTTTCTTCTTCTCCTCTTCATCCTTCTTCTTCTTCTCCTCTTGTTTTTTCTTCTTCTCCTCTTCATCCTTCTTTTTCTCCTCCTTTTCCTTTTTCTTCTTCTCCTCTTCATCCTTCTTTTTCTCCTTCTTCGCTTCCTTTCTCTTCTCCTCTTCTTCTCTCTTTTTCTTCTCCTCTGCTTGCTTCTTTGCTTCTTCCTTTTTGTCTTCTACTTCCTTTTCCTTTTCTACCCATTCTACTTGCTTCTCCTATCCTCTTGCTTCTGATGGTGTGTCCTATGCAATATCCTCTACATCCAGAGCATCAACATCAATAGTTTCTGTAAGTTCAACAACCGGATTGCCTTCATCATCAAACACTTCATCCGGTTTTGATATTTCCGGTTCTTGCTCAGCCTTCTTCTTGGCTTGTAGCACTTTCTGCATGTGAACCACAGTTGTCATATGTAGATGAGTGTCATTTTCAACATCATCAATTCTTCCTTCCAATGACCAGAGTCTTCTTCTTATGGTGAATAAGAGTCCTTTATTCTGATTGATGACATCAAACAGTTCTGAATTGGACAGGTCGAGAAAGTGTTGAGAAAAAACTTTCTCCTTAATTTCACATTCCTTCTCTATGGAAATGCGCCATTTATTGTCTAAGGACTTATACAAAGAATCTGATGTCTTAGATCTAATTTCTGAAGGCAGTCATTAGCACATAAATACCTTATAACTTCTTTCTCTACTTCTTCCTGTTCTTCATCATTAAAATCATCAAAATGATCTACCAAATTATTTAACAATTTTCTCCTAATATTCTTAATTGTTCTTAGACAATGCGTCAAAGGTTTGTAGGAAGAAATGTCAATATTTACTGGTGCAGATGATGCTGGTTCAACCTTCGTCTTTTTCCTTGTTTGCCTAGTCTTCTTAGGTAGTTCTTCTAACACAGTTTCTTCTGGGTCAGGTGAATTTATTTTTTCTCTTTTGCTTCCTCTCGAAGACTTCTGTTGGTGCCGCTTCCAATTTCCTCTTGATCGGTGACCGCTTGGTCACTTTGGGACTGGTTGCAGTAACCAGTGCTGATGCTGAAGGCACTACCTTCCCTTTCTTTTCTAAGGGTTCTGCAACCAGTGTAACCCTTTCTAAGTAATTTCTAGTTCTCTTTGCCTTAGGATCAAGGGGTGAGGTGATTAGAGTGGAAGCATACCCATCTAGCATATCATTCATTACCTCATAGCCCATAGGCTCTATTTCTTCCTGTCTAGGCTCAACGACTTCCATTAAGCATTCATCCACTTTGATGGTGAAGTAGATGTCCTGTTCATATTTCTTGACTATGTCACTGGATATCCTCATCCTCAGGCTCATCTTTCTTCTGAACTCATCAAAATACTTGTTTAGAACTTCAGGGTAGCCAGTTCTGACTGCTTGCAGGCTTTCCTTGTTTTTCTTGGTAACCGGTTGGTCAGCAGACCACTGAATGTCTCCCACTCCTGGGAAGTAACCTTGGAAGTAGAAAAATAATCCTACTAGTGGTTGAAAAAACTTGAATTTCAATGCATTATCCTGTTTGATTGATTTGAGATTGAATAGGAGATGCCTTTGCATACCGGTGCACAAATCAAATGATGCATCTTCCTTAATCATCCTATAAGCAGCATTTACTGTTGTAGTAGAGACAAAATTAATTCCACTAGCGGAGAACGTCCATTAACTTATCACCATGTAGGCATACTTCATGAGATCATCCTTGATGGAATTAATAGGCATTCCTCATGAATCGCTCACTGAACTGGTGAGCTTGGTCATTTCAGTTTTGATGATCTTCCTTAGGGTTGGTACCTCACCGACATTGCAGAAACTGGTGACGACATGAACAACTTGTGGTGTGATATCATGCGTTCTTTCAAGATACATTTTGTCACCATGAACCCTACTCAAGATGATTCTAATATGATCATCTATAAAATCCTCAAGGAAGTAAACCGCATTATGAAGAATCTTCTTCTCCAGGATGCTATATTCCAGTTTGATCTTTTTATCCTTCCCATAGAATAAACCTAGCTATGAGTGAATTGCGAGAGACCCTAGGTCTTCAATTTTACAATCTATATAATTAGAGATTCCTTCTTCTACTATTACTCCAATAGGAACTTGTGACAGGGCATTGTATTTGGACTTGCGTTGAATGAAGTTTACTGAATCGACAGATGCACTCGAGCTAGTATGAGATGCGAAAGCCATGATAAAAATAGAAAAATCAAGAAATACCTTTTGGGAATCATGAATTTAGGTCTTTCAGATTCTACTTCATCTCACACTTTGTCAGTTGCACAATCACCGCTTTGCGTTCTTCTCTTGACCGTTTGCAATTTGCTTCTGAATCTCTTTCAAGAATTTCTAAAATTCTCTAAATCGTAGCGCAAATCACTTTTTCTTCGCTCTACTCTTGGAAAACTTCTTCGCTTCGAAAAATGATAAGTGAGAAATGATTTCAAAATTCCTTTTAAACAGATTCCTCACTTACCGTAATTAATGCTCCACTATTAGGGTGTAAACCTTAATTTGCCTTTCACCATTTTTGGTCTTTTGCCACAAGATAGGTATCACACACTAGTTAAGGTCTTTTACCGATGTAAACCGGGGGTACAAAACATTTCACTGTTTTCTCCCCCTAAGCTTTTCTAAAGCTTAGTTCACCGGTTCCATGATTTTCACACTAGGTGCAGAAACCGGTTCTTCTTGCAACACTGCTGGTTTCTTTTTCTACGTTTTGTTCATATCTGCTTGAACAATGTCAATGTCAATCTTTCCTTTTGGAGTGACCGGTATGTCATCCGATATGTTCTTTCTTGATCTACAGAATTTGGCAATGTGACCCAGTTTGTTGCAATGATCGCAAACCATTCCAGGTGCTCTCCAAGGTCCATTATTTATGTTTCCATTCTTCCTTCTGTATGTTGTAGTAGTATGACCATGACCATGACAAATCCAACAGTTTACTCTCCATCAGGGTGCCGCTTGATAGCCACTTCTTCTTGACTGATGATTGAAGGCATTAAACTGGTTGTGATTCTGGTTCACAAAAGGTTTTGGACTAGCTCCTTGAGTCCTCTGAGGATATCTTCCAGTGTTGTTCATAACATACCTGCATTCAGATGCTCTATGCCCAAACTTGTTGCATGCATAATAGTTACCATTGAATCTATAGGATCTAGGCTTATCATTTATAAAATAAGGAAAGTTATTGTAAGCCTTACTTCTACATACATTGGCAGTATGTCCCTCTTTAAGACAGTTAAAGAAAACAGGTTTGAAGTTTTGCTTACCTTTACCTTTGAATGTCGGTTGCTTCTTTGATGCTTCAGCATTTGCACCAGAGGTCTCACCTTCCTCATGACCTAAATAACCAAGTCCATCAGTATTCTTGACAAGTTTGGCTAATTCAAGCTTTTCCTCTAGCTTAATAGTACTCTTGTTGAACTTAGCAAGTATTTCCTTTGACTCAGAGAGTTCTTTGGAAATAGCAACATTTGTCTCCATCAGGTTTGCATTCTCAGAGATAGTTGTGTTAAGTTCACCTTGTACTTCTTCTTTTTCCATTATGCTTTCATGAAGGTGAGCAATAAGTGCAGTGATCTCTTGCTTCAACTTGGAGATCTCATGATCTTTGTCCTTCACTAGATCTTTAGTTTTTCTCCAGTTCTCAAGCTCTTGACACATTCGAATAGTCAATCCTTCCAGCTCCTTTCTTAGGTTGGAGTTTGATTCATTCAACTTTTCTACTTCCTAAATTAGGGACTCCATATCCGCTTCATCAGAAGAACTATTTTTAGATAGTTCCATCAGCTTTTTAGCATGTTCTTCCTTTTTTGCTTGAGATGCCTTATATTTGACCATAAGATCATCATAGGCTTGCTCAGACTAAGTGAGCCGATGAGTAAGTTCCCTCAATGTGTATTCCCCCATATCTCTTTCCAAGTGGTTAAAATTATAGAAAGGTAGGCTCTGATACCAATTGATGAATACTAAGAGGGGGGGGTGAATTAGTATACTGAAAATCAGTATATTTAAACTCTTAAATAGTCTAGTAATAAACCAGTAGAACAGTTTAACAGTCAAACCAGTTAATAGACAACTAAACCAAAATGTAAATAAGACATTCACCCACAAGAGCAATAACACCATAACACAAAATATTTGACATGGAAACCCAAATGGGAAAAACCACAGTGAGATAAAACTCACAAGTAACTATCTGCAGAATAGGAACCAGACTAGTTAAGGTCATACAATATTCTTGACCATAATAGATCTTGTTAGGAATCTCAATCTCTGTTAGGAGATAAGTCTGATCAAAGACTACCTTGCTAGAGGATTTTAGATCCACAGATGTGAACCACCTTGTTAGAGGATTTTACAAAGGCTACTCTGAGCCTACTCGGTTAAGGGCTTCAGACTTGTCGAAGATGTGAGTAATCAACAAGTGAGTGATCTAGCTAATAGCACAAATTGCTTGGTCAGATCCTTGATAGCTCATTTCTAATGCATTCCAACATTTCTTTAATCTTCAACACATTCACACATTGCCTCTTCTCATAGACCTAAACTTCTCTTCTGGGTTCACACTCACACAAACTCTTCAACCACCATAAACCCTAGCAACACCTAAAACCCTAGACATGATGTCCTTATAAAGGAATCTAATTTCATGTCAGTCCAATAGATTTACAATCCAGTTTCCTAGGTTCAATGAATCTAGACATACTTGGTAACATGACACAAAATGCACTACCAGAGTGTCACACCGTCAAAAATTTGGTGGATGGTAACTCATCACAAAATGACGGTTGATAACTCATCACAGAGTATTACTAGTTCATACAAAATATTGCGGTTGTTGGTTTGATCCTTCATACCACTTGGGATCCTCAAACCACTTGGGGTCTACATATCGCTTCAAATCGGTAATCACTTTTTGCAAAACACCAATAGTCTAAGGACTATAATGCATCATACCGGTTGGAACAAGTACCGGTTGAGCTTTAACTTATACATACAAGAGTGATCTCAATGCAAGTGTGTGTCCATCAATGACAATCATAACATAATCATCAAAAATGCCAACATATCATCCGATAGGTTCTTTCTTAGTCTACAAGTTTTGACAGTATGTCCCAGTTTGTTGCATTGATAGCATACCATTCTAGGTGTTCTCCATTATCCTTTATTCATACTTCCACTCTTCCTTCTGCATGTTGTAGCAGTGTGACCGCTACCATGAAGGATCAAGCAAGTTGCTCTCCAGCTAGT
This sequence comes from Cryptomeria japonica, assembly GCF_030272615.1. Lineage (NCBI taxonomy): Eukaryota > Viridiplantae > Streptophyta > Pinopsida > Cupressales > Cupressaceae > Cryptomeria > Cryptomeria japonica. Next base: position 610,349,144 of record NC_081407.1, read on the forward strand.
TGTCGCTTGATAACCACCTAACTGATGGTCATATGTATTGTACTAGTTGGGATTTTGGTTCACAAGAAGTTCTGGAATAACTCCTTGAGTCCTTGGAGGATATCTCCTAGTATTGTGCAAAATTGACCTGCATTCAAATGCTCTATGCCCAAACTTGTTGCATACATAACAATTTCCATTGAATCTATTGGATCAAGGTGTATTGTTGTGAAAATAGGAAAAATTGTTGTAGGCCTTGCTTCTGCACACATTAGCAGTGTGTCCTTCTTTGAGACAATTAAAGCAGATAGGTTTAAATTTTTGCTTACCTTTATCCTTGGATGTCGGTTGCTTCTTTGATGCTTCATCTTTTGTTCCAGAGGTCTCACCTACCTCATACTCAAAGAAACTAAGTCCAGTGGTATTCTTTACTCGTTTTGCCGATTCTAGCTTTTTCTCTAGCTTAGCAGTACTCTGAATGAATTTGGCAAGTATCTCCTTTGACTCAGTAAGCTCCTTGGAAATAGTAGCATTGCATTACATCAAGGTTGCATTCTTAGAGCTAGCCATGTTTAGTTCACCTTGCATTTCTTCTTTTTCCACTTTACTCTCTTGGAGATGAGCAGTAAGGGTACTGATTTCTTGCTTTAGCTTGGAGATCTCATTATCTTTGTCTTTTACCAGATGTTTAGCTTTCCTCCTTTTCTCAAGCTCTTGACACATTCTAATAGTTAGTCCTTCCAACTCTCTTCTCAGATTGGCTTTAGATTCATTCAGTTTTTCAAATTCTTCAACTAGGGCATCCATGTCAACTTCATCAGAAGAGATATTTTCAGTAAGTTCCATTAGTTTCTCAGCATTTTCTCTTCTCTTGGCCAAAGAGGATTTATACTTGACTTTTAGTTCATCATAGGCTCTCTCAGTCTGAGTGAGACAATTAAGTTCCCTCACACTGTATTCCCCCATATCTCCTTCCAAGTGGTTGGACTTATAGAAAGGTTGGCTTTGATACCAATTGATGAAGACTAAGAGGTGGGGAAGTGAATTTGTATGCCAAAAATATTGTAAACAAACTTTTAAATAGCTTAGGAGATAACTAGTACCACAGATTCACTAATAAACCAGTTAAGATAAATGCAAACCAAATACCAAACAAAGAATTCACCCACAAGAGCAAAATCACCATAACACAAGATATTTGACATGGAAACCCAAATGGGAAAAACCACATTGAGAAGAAACTCACAAGTAACTATTTGCATAATAGAAACTAGATCGGTTAAGGTCAGACCAGTTAAGGTCATACAATGTTCTTCACTAGAATAGATCCTATTGGGAATCTAGATCTCTATTAGGAGACAAGTCTTGTTAAAGACTAACTTGTTAAAGAATTTTAGATCCACAGTTGTGAACCACCTTGTTAAAGGATTTACAAAGACTTTGCTGGGCCTACCCGGTTAAGGGTTTCAGACTTGTTAAAGATGTGAGTAGTCAACAAGTGAATGATATAGATAATAGCACAATATGCTTGGTTAGATCCTTGACAACTCATTGCTAGTGCATTTTAACATTATTTCAGTCTTCAATATCTCCACACTCTATCTCTTCACACAGACCTAATCTTCTCTTCAATGATCAAACATAACCTTCTCTATCACACATATGGAAGAGAAGAAGGGATATGGAAGAAGGGAGAGGGAGAGTAGGGGGAGGGAGGGAGATGAGAGGGGGAGGGAGATGGAGAGGGAGAGAGGGAGAGGGAGAGAGAGAGGGAAGGAGAGAGAGGGAAGGGGAGAGAGAGGGAAGGAGAGAGAGGGAGAGAAGAGGGGGAGGGTGGGAGAGAAGGAGGGGTATGGAGGAAGGGAGGAAGGAGAGAGAGAGAGAGAGAGAGAGAGAGAGAGAGAGAGAGAGAGAGAGAGGAGAGTAGGGGGGAGGGAGAGAAGAGGGTGGATGCAAGGGAAGGAGGGAGGGAGAGAGGGAGAGAAGAGGGGGAAGGGTGGGAGAGAAGAAGGGATATGGAAGAAGGGAGAGGGAGAGTAGGGGGAGGGAGGGAGAGGAGAGGGGAGAGGGAGAGGGAGATGGAGAGGGAGAGAGGGAGAGGGGGAGAGAGAGGGAAGGAGAGAGAGGGAGAGAGAGAGGGAGAGAGAGAGAGTGGGGAGGGAAGGTAGAGAGAGGGAGAGAGGTAGAGGGAGCCAGAGAGGGAGAGAAGAGGGGGGAGGGAAGGAGGGAGAGGGAGAGAGAAGAGGGGGGAGGGACACCATATGACTGATCTCAATTGTGACTATAGGAATTAAAAAAGAAGAGAAATAGGGAGGGAGAGAAGAAGAGAAAGAGGGATGGGGTATGGATGAAGGGATAAGGGGAGAGAGTGAGAGAGAGAGGGATGGGGTATGGAGGAAGGGAGAAGGGGAGAGAGAGAGAGGGAGAGGGAGATAGGGAGAGAATAAGGAGGGGGGATGAAGGCAGAGGAAGAGATATTGAATCCTGGACATAATATGACCCCTAACAACATCTAAGGGGTCATAGGGTGTCCTAAGGGGTCATATGACACTATATTATCCCTTAGCACACCATAGGACATATAGCGACACCAAATGATGTCCTAAGGGGTCATAGAACACCATAGGACCCTTTAGAACACCATATGGTGTTGTTATGGGTCATTGGTGTCCCGAGGGGTCTTAAGGGGTCACAGGACACCATATGACCTCTTAGGAAACAATACGACCTCTAATGACACCTAAGGGGTCATATGGTGGGCTAATAAAATGATTATTAAATTGAAAGTTATGAATAGAACATCATACAATGAGACTCCAAGCGAACAAACAACGAGGCTTCGCTAAAAAGCAAGTGTAAGAGCTTGACCTAACCCTAAGACTACTGCCTAAGTTCTAAAACATAATGCTATTAAATTTGTAAGGTTATAAGACTGATCTCGATTGTGAGTATAGAAATTACACACTTGATTTCTTTCATGGGTATATACCGTTCCAAGCTGTTTGACAAGTGATGATCATCATATACTACCACTCCCATGCATACAACAAACTTTAATTTCTTTAGGTGACAGGCATTGTGTAACAACATGGGAACTCTCACATACCCACCACTATCATTCTACAGGACATCAACTATGTTACTCTCCCTCTTTCTCTTCCTACCTATTGTTTCCTTTTGAAAAACATATTTCAGGTACTCTGACTCATCATGTTGCTTTGTTGACACTATTTTCCACATCTGCTCTGCTCATTAAAAACACATTCGAGAAGAATATTGCTGTAGGTTTCCTCGTTTGTCATAGTAATACACCCATGGTTCAATTTCAAACCCTATTCCTCCTATTAAATATACACACACAAATCCATCAATCAATTTTCTTAGGAGAGCATACATGATAAAAATCAAAGAGGAAGTTATAGACAAGAAATAAATTCACTTACTTCTATAGAAGTGTAGACACAATTGTAGTGGGGTATGGAGGGAGGGAGGGAGAGGAGAAGAGAAAGAGGGATGGGGTATGGAGGAAGGGAGAAGGGGAGAGAGCAAGAGAGAGATGGATGGGGTATGGAGGAAGGGATAAGGGGAGACAGGGAGGGATGGGGTATGGAGGAAGGGAGAAGGGGAGACAGCGAGGGAGAGAGAGGAGGGGAGAAAAAGAGAGATAGACAGAGAGAGATAGAAGCACCTTGTATGTGTTTGAGAGGGGGAGACAATACACTTACATGTGTATATATATGTTTAATATATTATATATATACATATATTATAAATTATATGTATATACACATTATATATATAATATCATATTATACACATATTATATATAGAATATCATATTATACAATAGCACGTATGTGTTGCTTACACCATAAGTACCTCATACGTGCTTTTTAAACTTGTAGTACCCCGTATGGGCTTTTGACTGTTTAGGCTTGGAAATAGGCCTAGATGACAAAGCTATGGTTTGGAAGTTTGATTTCCCTCCATTCTCTCATTTTTGACATGTTTTATTTTATCAACTTGGTTTATCAACTTTGTCATCATTAGGTTTACACTTCATCAAGTGGGTATTTCTAAAATTTCCACCATATTTTCACCCATCTTCTAAGCTTTCTAACCATATAATTTTTTTTCAATTTGAACAACAATAACATATTATTATTGAATTTCTTTTACCAGTGTCTCCATAGTTCTCAAAGACATAGGCTCACCATTTTTTGAATAACTTTTGATATACTTATCCAAATTTTTAAAAATTTATATATTATTGTAGCTCACTTGATTCTTTACAATTTTTATATAAAAAAATTGTATTTTCGATTTGTTTAGTGCAACTTATGCTACACATACAAACAAGTACCTAATTTTCAAGATGTGATCGATTGGAAAAATCATAAAAAAAAAATACTCAACAAAAAATTACAAAAAAATACACATCTTCTAGTGCACACTCTTAACTATCTTTCTGTTAAAGGATTTGTCAAAAAACTAAAGAAAAAATCAGGGTCAGTTTTTTTGTGCTCGAAGGATTTGACCCCCTTAATCTTATCTAATTTTGAAAATTTTTAGTAGTTTGGAAACTAGATTCAGAGAACTACAATATTTGTTATTTGATTATCTTCATATCTTGAGTGGATGACTTTCAAATTTTTCCTCCAAGTTCAGGTTCACCTTATTTCAGAAAAAAAGTGTCCACTTATACCCCCTTTTTGACCACCATCTTTGTGCACTTACCCTGCCTCACAAGGAGATTTGACATATGACTCTTGAGGAGGCTTGGTTTCATGACAAGCCTGATGTTTCTTTTTTCCGAGTGTTTGGCAGTGAGGCATGGGCTTTTATTCCTGATGCTCAGAGGAAAGCCATGGAGTGGAAGAGCTGACCCCTCATTTTTTTTGGCTACTATGAGGATGTTAAGGCATACAGGTTCTGTGATCCTAATTCTAGAGAGGTCCTATTTCGACGAGATGTTCAATTTGATGAGCGCCTTCCCACAGTAGATGACTCGACTCCAATAGCTACTCCTATACCTACTCCTTCCATTGCATCTCTTCAGGATCATTTTGAGGATGATTTTGATAATGGTGTTGATTATCCACAATCTCCACATCCACCTGCTCCACCTTAGATGCCCAAGTGGGCTCTCTTTACTATTGAGGTGGTAGGTTCTATGGCTGGTGATCCTTTAGATACTCGTCACACCCATTCTCATACTATGGGTTCTAGTCTTTTGAGTCATGCCATTTTAGATAACCCTCAAAAGTTTTCAAAGGCTACAGGACACCCTAAGTGCAATTGTGCTATAGAGGAGCAGTATTCTTCTTTGATGAGGAATCATACTTGGGATCTTTGTCCTCTTCCTAAGGGCAAAAATATGGTTAAGTATCACTGGTTATATTGCACTAAGTATGTTGTTGATGGTTCCATTGATAAGTACAAAGAACATCTTTTTGCGAAGGGTTTCTCATAGGTTGAGGGTATTTATTACTCCGAGACCTTTTCCCCTGTCACCAATATGAACTCTATTCACTTTGTACTCTCTCTTGCAGCTTCTCGGGGATGGCCTATATGTCAGATGGATGTGAAGAGTGCCTTCTTGCATGGGGACCTACAGGAGAAAATCTACATGGAGAAGCCTCAAGGATTTGTGCTTGATAGTTCTTTGGTTTGCAAACTTAGGTGTTCATTTTATGGTCTCAAATAGGCCCCTTGAGCTTGGTATGAGAAGATGGATTCATTCTTGGTCTCCACTAGTTTCACTCGCAGCCATTCTGATCACACATTGTGTATTCAACTTCTTGAGGGTGAGATCCTGATTCTTGTGCTCTATGTTGATGATATCCTCATCATAGGTAGCTCATCCTCTATGATTCAACAAATTCAGCGAGCCTTGATGGACTAGTTTGAGATGACAGACCTTGGTCTTCTGCACTATTTCCTTGCTCTTCAGATGATTCAGTCTTCTAATGGGATCTACATTTACTAGCAGAAGTATGCTCTTGACATGCTTCAGTGCTTTGGTATGCTTGATTTCAATCTTTCTCCCACTCCTTTTTTAGTTAGGGGTTGTTTTGATTCCTACTTGTCCCACTCCTTCAGTAGATTCTACACTTTATAGGCACTTGGTTGCTAGTTTGTTGTACCAAACTCACATCCATCCTGATCTTTCCTTTACGGTTGGCCTTGTCTCTTGATTCTCCCATGATCCTCATGAGAGTCATTGGCAAGCTGCCAAACGTATCTTGCAGTACATTCAGGGCTCTAGTTCTCATGGCATCCACTACACATCAGGGGAACCTCACATTGTTGTCTACACTGACTCAGATTGGGCTCGTGATGTCAATAATCAAAAGTCTACTTCTAGCTTTGTTTTCTATAGTGGCTCTAGTCCTATCACATGGTCTTGCAAGAAGTAGATTGCTCATGCATTATTATCTACAGAGGCTGAGTACAGAGCTATTGTGCTCACCAATCAGGAGATCTTATGGCTTCGATAGTTGATGACTGAGTTTGGTTTTCCTCCTAATAGTCCCACTATTCTTTGGTGTGACAATCAGAGTGCTATTCATATTTCCCGCAACTCAGTAGAGTATCAGTGGACAAAGTACATTGAGCTTCACATGCATTTCATCTGCCAGTTGATTCAGGATGGTTCTCTCATTTTGAGTACATTCCCACTGTCAAGCAGGTTGTAGACATCTTCACGAAACCTTTTGCATCATTGTGCTATCTTCAGGTGCACTCTATGCTTGGGATGAAGGAAGTTGTCCTTGAGGGGTCTTTATGAGGCCTTCCTTCCTTCTTCTTCTTTCAGCATGTTCTTTTATCTCTTTTTGGAGAGGAGTTTTTTTCTCACTGTTTTTTCTCCTTTTTCTCTGTTTCATAGAGATTTCATTGTATTTGGGTACCTGATCAGGGCTTGTTGCCAGGACCCATCTTTCTTTCTTTTAGTCTAGGTTTTAGCTTCTCCCTAATTCTAGCTTAAGGGGGGGTGTTAGAGTAATCAGGTCTTTACTTGATTAATTAAACAATATTTGTTTAATTCTTTAAGTTCCCTATTATCTCTTTTTACACTTAAGCTAACATTAGGTGCATAATAATTAGTTATTTTATTAATTATTATAAGCAAGCCTAGGTTTTCCCTTTTAGGGTTTCTTGACCTATTAGAGGTTAATTTTCTTTTCTTTGTATCATTATCACATTACACATTTTTCTAAATATTAAGCTCTCATCTTTTGAATATATTTTTCTCTATTTTGTTTTTAGTTATTTTGCTTCCTTGATTCTACTTGTAACAAATTATTCGGCTTGCAGAAGATCTTTAGGATCCTCTGGTGTTGTGTTTCTCAACTCTCACATAACATTGTTCTTCTAAATTTCTTTGACATATCCAGTATCATTTCTTGACCTACAATGACTAGAAAAGTGTCCAAAGTTTCCACATGCATAACATTTAACATTTATTCTTCAATCTTTTGATCTATGACCATAGTTATTGCAATTTGTGCATTGACCAAGAATAAGATTGTAGTTTTGATTTGCTTTATTTCTACATTGTTTAGCCATATGCCCAAATTTGTTGCAAACAAAACATATACCATTAAATTTATAAGCATTAGATTGCCTTACCGATTTCCTCTGTTCTGACGAGTTCTACATATTGGTTGTCTAATCTTCATTTGCAGTACTGGAGATTTTGCTTTGTACAAATCCAAGTCCTCTAGGATCTGTTGACTCTAAATTTTGCTTTGGAAACAAACAACCTTATGGGAAATTCAGTGCTGGGGGACTGATTTGCGCAAGTTACACTAAATGACCTCTGGGATTGAGAAGCTAGCTCTTCCTTGGGTTTTGAGAAAAAGGGAAAGAAAACAAACACCCTTAAAGTAGTAACACTAAACTATTAAGGCGATATGCTAGATCATTAAAAGACAATGAACATACAGAAATCAAGAAACATATGACTTCTATAAGCCCATTCAACAATCTACAAGTCCAGATCAAGAATATAATCAAAAGTTAAAATCAAATTTATTTGCAACATAAGGAAATATTCATCATGCATTTATTAGATAACAAGTGCGAGACATAATTCAATCGAAAAAATCTTAGATGGATATATTCCCAAAGTTATTAAAACTTTAATGCAACAACATAGAAAATACCATCAAAAGCATACTGAAAGAAGCATCATAAAGGCCGCAAGCACAATTTGAATAACCTTCCTCAAGTAGAACCACAATAGTTTTTAAAGGCTAGAAATAAAAACTCCTACTTAGCAAACATATTATCTTTCTTTTCAAAGTTCTGAACCCCCTTAGCAGAAAGGAAAAAAAATAGCATTTAAAGAGCCCTCAGCTCTTGAAAACAGCTCCCCAAAATGCCAAAATGGCATAACCCCCTTGAACAGAAAAACATGTTGTGTCGCTGCGGAAATCACACCCAGCAAAACAACCCCTAAAATTCTATTTTTCGCCTACAATGATCCGCATACTACCACGAACTAAAAAATTATGCTAACCGTGGACGGGCTGTGTAAAAAGACACAAATGCAAGAAACTGCTCGCATATTGCGCTAACGGGTGGGCCTACTGAAAATAGTCAGCACACATTGCCATTTGTCACCATTGCATTGCTTTAAAAACTGGATGCCAAAAAAGAACCAAGGGAGCAACATCGTGCTGCCAAGTGTCTTACACACCTCGCGCTGCTAGATAAAAGGTGAAAACAACCGGGCCTACCAAAAACTTAGACCGGGGAAAAATAAAGTGAACATTTCCTGGTGACTAACAGGGGAAATTCTTCTTGCGAAATATGAGAACCCAAAATTACTGGTTTCACAGAACAAAACTTAGGCCACAATAGGACGAAACAGATCAAAAGCTTGTTGCAAAGGTAACCATTCGTCCTTAGAGAGCATAGCTTTTGCCTCTAAATCTTGAAAATATTGATCCAAGAAAATTAATTCATCAAAGGGCAGATGTATAGGCTCGTCTTGGACCTGTTTTAGGAGAGTAAGGAGTTGGGCTAGAGGATGCAAAAGACACTCCACCTCATTCACTGAAATCGGATTCCCCAGCTGTGGTAGGAAAGCTCTATCCTATTGCAAATTTTCGACCCGCTGCAATACTTGTTCAATCCCTAACATAGAATCATCTGCAGGGAAAGGAGAAGGTAAGCCCAAAGAAATGAACTTCTCTAAATGTTGTTTGATGTTTGGAACTAAAAATTGCAAAGGTGTCAGGGCAACTGAAACCTGCATGATTGTCCTATGCTGGTTTATGAAAACATTAGTCTTTTTGATCAATTGCCGATGGTCTGCAATCCCTTTCTCCCTAAGTTCCTCATCTTGAGCAGAATATAGCAACTAAATAAGATTTTGGGCTATTGGGAACTTAGGACCGATGACAAGCATAGAGTTGTTAATAAGAGCATTGGCCTCAGCACAGAGGGATTGTGCATCACTAAGAAATCTTAACACTGGCTACAAGCATGGGCAATACTGTTTTACCTTTTCCCAATGAGAAACATACAGCTCTGTCAGCATGATAGTGCAATCTGGAGCAATCTACTGCAAAGGTGGAAGGTTCACCAATCAAGATATTTCATTATCTTTCACAGTCACCTCTTGCTGGAGTTGATTGCATTTGCTTTGTTCAATTTCCACTTGATTCTCTAAGGCTAGGATCTTTGCCTCCCCAATCCTGACGGCCTGCTGCAACTGCAATGTATGACCTTGCTCCTATCGTAGAAGAGTCTCCAATTCTGAAAATCACTCACCGAATTGTCTAAGGCTAGCCTCTCTCTCTTTCATCTTTGCCTCGAAATTCATTTTTTCCTCCGACCATGATACTTGGGTTTCACTCAGTTGATGGGCATAATCCTCTTTGAAAAGGATTTCTTCATGCAACTGCATTTGGACTTGGGCGACGTCCCTAGAGGCAGCCTTTAACCATTGTATTTCTATGTCCTTCTCTTGTAATTTCTTTAGAGCCACATTTCTTGTCACTTCTTGACCTTTTAACTGAGAACTTATGTTTTTAAGAGCCAACTAAAACTTCCCTTTCTCTGAATTAGCCTGAGTTAGTAGACCTTGTAGACAATTGATCTCTAAGCCCCGAGCCTTATCTTCCTTCCTTTGCTGGGTAAGGGAATCAAGGAGACTAACATTTTCTTCTTGGAGCTTTTCCAAACAATGACTTTTCTCAATAAAGTCTGTGGATACCTCTTTGGAAATCTCCTCCATCATTCCGACCTTGTTAGATGCCATGGAGCTTTGGAGACTAACACCGATAGCTTGTAGCATGTAGTCATCAAGTCTCATTTGAGATTTCGGCTTGTCAACCTTGGGAACTAGATTTGCAAAGTAGAGGAAATCCATTTACTCACTGAAATGCATTTGTAAACGAGGGTAGGCACGACGAGCACCTTCCTTCTTCTTTCACTTGTTGGTCTTACTCAAGCTGGCGGTTCTATCATAAACAACCTACTGCTAGAACTCATCTGGATGATCGATGGATTGACCTGCAAAAGCTACACCATGAGGGACTACAAAGGGGAAATGCGAAAAAGGGGCAGTGAAAGTAGGTTGGATGGGATGGGTCACAGTCAATGGGGAAAAGAATGGGACAAAAGGGGAACCCACTAATGGGAAAGAGCAGGAAGACGTTGCGCCCATAGCCTGGGGAGATGACTCTTCAAAACCTAGCCTATGCACCACAGGGACTGCTTCTGATGCAGGCGATTCAAAAGCTACGGATATGGAAGCCGCATCCGAGAATGGGATAGAAGCCTGTACAAGCACATCTTGGGGATTAACCAGTGTACCCACTGGGGCTAAAGTGAGAGCAGTAGGGACTGAGGTTTGCATCATAGTCATGGGGATAGTCGAAAAAAAATCTAGAGCTTGAGAAGAAGGGAAAAGAGGGCGTACCTGAGTAGCAAAAGGATGTGGCGGTTGAAGATCTAAAGATGTTGTCATCAATATATTAGGTGGGATTCCTCCTGACACGTTGTGATATGGCTTCTTCTTTGGAGGGCTCTCAAAGGACTACTTCTTGGACCGCCTCTTACTAGCTTGCGAACGAGGCCTGTGAGTTGCGCTATCTAAAGGAATAAAATTTTGTGGCTTTGGCTCCTGCCCTTCGATATTTATAATCCCAACCTCCTAGTAAGCACTACCTTGAGAGATGAGTCTCTGTGTGAGGAACTATCACCTATCTCATCGTTAGATTTATTTACCTTACCCCATTCTTGTTCAAAATGCTCATCTAGGAATGCATTCTCGAAACTGGTTCTAAGCTGATTTACCTCCTAATGATAAACCCAAAATCTTCCCTTTTCTTTTTGGACTAGGATAAAGTCTTCATTTTTTCCAACAACGCCCAAGGAATAGGCTTCACAGGGTTGAACCTTTGTACTGAAGAATAAAACTTTAACCATGGGAGGCGTTCCAAAATAGGAAAATTGTCAGGGCCCACGTATTTGCTTGGGTCATCAACCCAGGGATTTGTGCGCTCAGTCCATAAGTTACGAGGTTCATGCCTCATGACATTTTTTCTTTTGCTTAAGCAGCCATTAGGTTCGTAACTCCAAGAGTCATAAATTACTACAAAACCTAGTTGCACCATTTTTGACGTCAGGGTTTCCTCACCTACTTTTCTTCTTACTAGAGTAATTGGGCCAATGGCCTTGTTATCTTTAGTGATGGAGGTATCATGCTTTCTAGCACCAATCACTTGCTCAATTCTTGCCAACTACCTTTCCATTTCCAAAGCCAAGGTTCGGTCAGTTACGTAAGTGGGTGGCAGGAAAGGTTCCTTAGAGAACCCATGCACGTAGATGAAAGAAAAATTAGGGCCCACGAACCAGTCGCAAGGAGGGTGTTCATTCTACCTCTAGTTCATCTAAATCAAGAAGAAACAAGCTAAAGGTTCGTCGGGAATCACTCCAAAGTCTTTGAGCATGGGAGTCATGAACAAATCTAAAAACTGATAGGAATCATAAGAGGCCAGCAGCAAGACACCAGCATTACATTTCTCGACTCATCATAAGTGGCCAAGCGCATGAACTGTGCGAAGAAAAATTTATTTTGATGCAAAAGCAGGTGTACCAATACTGAAGAGAATCTGAAGTGCCGCAACTATTGGAACTTAGATAACTGCTTAACGATGGCCTTAGCGATAGTCATAGAGAAGTTGAAGTGGAAAGGCTCTCTTTTCTTCCTACATTTGAAAAGAAAACTCATCATGGAAGATGTGATATCTTGGTCGTTGTCATGACCACACAACCATGCCAAGGTAGATGAGATATCCTTGAGGTCATCTTTCTTTAGGTTGTTGTAGGACAAAGGGAACTTTGGAAGTCCAGCCGATAGGCTCCAATTGAGGGCACTTTGACAGAAGTCAAAGCGTCTCTCCTGGTACTCCAGAACTCGTCCATGGATTTTTCTGAGAAGACCTCTTTATTTTCAAAGATTGGGAAGCATAGCATTTCCCTAATAGCTTCTACAGATATGGTCAATTTCAAGTGAGAGCCGCTAATGGAGCATGAAGTGAGATCAAAAGTCTCTGCACAAGCGGCCACGAGCTTAGGGCAGTATGGAACTGCAGGAACCAAAGATTGAGGAGCACCACTTTTTCAGAAATGCACTAATACAAAATGAGAATCATTTCTATGATGCAGCATCCTTGAGCAAGTAGCCTCTCTAAGGTTTTTTGGCTGCCCTCGGACCTCAGGCTCATAGATATTTTCTAAAGAATCCAGAACAATAGATGCATTCTGGGTCATCGTTTTAGCCTTGGCCTTTGTCTTTGGATACACCTTCTTTGGAGGGATATCATGTGAGGAATAAGATAGCTCTTCAAAAACATTAATCCAGAAACCTCTGGGAACAACACTTGCAGACGCAGCCTCAGAATCCATATAGGAAGATAACCTTCCTTTTCTTTTCACTGGAAAACTAAAGACGGGAGATGGAAACTTGCTTGTCTTCCTCTTTCTTCACTCTTCAAAGATAGAAAAATAGACCGGTGATAGAGAAATTTTGAGTTTTAAATGCATAACATGCCTTGATTTTTGCAAAAGCCAAGTGCTTAAAAAGTAAGGATCTGTTTACACATGCACCAACTCAAATTGTTGTTGCGATCAAACCCCATGAATGAAGGGAGTCGTCATTCCCGCTTTCCTAGAAAACCCTTTGGTTACCTTGACACTTCTTAGGAAATGCTTCTCAGGCAAATATTTCTTTGATCGAGGGGATTGGTCAGAAATAATGGCCGCGCGGGTTAAAACAGGCTGGTGAAGCTTAACATTTAAAGCATGACATACCTGAATGTATGCATGGCCCCTTGCTTCCATCCATTTCGCTCCTCGAGGTAACTGACAAGCCACTGGTATCTTGAAAATAATCCCATTCGCCTTACATGAATTAATTGAGACATGATAGAGACATTGGAATTAGGAATGCCTAAGCTTTGGTTGTCAGTCATTTATCTGCCAGGATTTTTGCTATAAATATGTCTTTTTAGACATTCTTTTACCACAATGAGGGTTCTAACAACGGAGCTTTTGAAGAAATGGATACTTCTGTTCGACTCCTCAGTAAAATGGCACAGGTCACTTTCTTGGAAAACATATCAAACCGAAGGCTGCAAGGGATGATGCACAAGAAGAACCCTTTAATAATAGCTACAATCAAATGGATACTTGGAGAGAATTTTGTTGGCAACCCAGACCGATATCGGGTAAATATGGACATTTGCTCATGCTTCATAGCCTCTCTGTTAGATTGCAGTCAGTCCGGGTTGCTAATGACGCAAGTGACTCTGGTGCTTTTTCCCGTAGACTACCTGAGTGGGCTCAATGATGTAGTTGCATACCATGTACTCTTCTTAGGGTTCCTTGTGACATCTGACTTGGAGTGGTTCATCAAGTGGAATGAGAAAGTGGCATCCACTTATTGATGGTTTGAAGACCATGGTGTTGTCTTCCCATCGGTACCATGTCGAGCTTGTTGCAAAATTCCTTCTGCATGTTCATATGATAGTCCCAATTTTGGAAGGCACAGACTGGTACACTGGGTTTAGAGATTACATTTTTTCGAGAATCTTAACACCAGATCAGCAGCTAGAACTAGTGCTCATCTTCATGCCCGAGGAGCCTGAGAGCTCTTCTGATTTAGAATGGCTGGGGGAAGAGGGAGACTCCAACACCAATGAGGGAGACACTGAAGAGAGCCACTGAAAGGAGTGGCAAAAAATTGACTTGTGCCTGAACTGTAAGATGTAAACAAAAAGAGAGGCCAAGGGCCCACATATTTTGTAACAAAAATACGAGAAACTCTTAATATAAATGATTTTAGTTTTCTCTTCTATCTAACCTCTCTCTTTTGTTTACTTCTCCTTTTTATGCTTGCTTGGCTGGAAATAATTAAAATAAATAAGCACTATATACATCATGAACACAATATACATTGTTTACTTGAAAAGGGAAGGGGACCCTTAATGAAAAGGTTTGAGGTGGAAACCATTAATCGGGATGGAGAGGGGATCTCCATTCATATCTTCTAACTCAAAAGCATTTAAACTTTTGCGACCTATGATGCGGAAAGGACCCTCCCATAGGCAGTCGAACTTGGTGTGCTGACCAGGTTTTGCCATCCTCTTGTTGTACTTCAAAACAAGGTCTCGAAGGGTGAAAATCACATCAGAACTCTTTTTACTGTCAAAGCACCTTTTAACGACTTCTTGCCTATCTTGGAGAGCTATGAAAGCTGCCTCCCTCGCTTCCTCTAGCTCCATAATCTCTACCAACCTTATGGCCATTGGACCATTTTCGGTGATATCCATAGATTTTAGCAATTGTAACACTGGGATTTCAAGTGACAAGGGAAAAAGTGCATCTTTCTCATATACCAGCTTGTACAGTGAGTTTTTTAGAATCTGTTTGGGTATTATGCGGTCTGCCCATAGTGCTCTTCTTAGGTGGTGGTGCCACTCCCTCTTATATTGAGAACCTATAATTTTGATAAGTCGGATCAGGTTCTTATTAGTAGATTCGGTAAGACCATTCCCTTGAGGGTAGTAGTTAGAAGAGATCTTGAGATAAATACCTCTGCTGAGAGCAAATTGTTTGATTCACGAGCTTGTGAATGCATGTGCATTATCTGATATAACAGTTTTTGGGGGATCGTATCGATAAGTTAGATATTCTAGGAAAGCCAACACTTTGCTTTCAGATGAATTCCGCAGAGGGACAACTTCAGACCATCTGGTGAAATAATCAATGGTGGTCAGGATCCATTTATGTCTGGTTGAACTTGGAAGGTTGATCATCCTAACAAAATCAAGGCCCCATTGAGCAAAAGGCTCTTCCACTGACACAGGCCTGAGTGGCATGGCCTCTTTCTTACCTATTCCCATATAATATTGACACTCTTTGCATCCTCTTACCAAAATGTGTGCATCTTTGAACATGGATTGCCAAAAATATCCGGCTTGGGTAATTTTGATAGCAATCGTGGGCGTGGAGAAGTGGCCTCTTGAGGAGCCATAGTGAAACTCATGTAGGATTTTATCAACCTGGCTCTGGTCCATACAGCGGAGCAAAACTCTGTCAAAATTTCTTTTGAAAATATTTCCATCTATTAAGTGAAAATTGCTATTTTGGAGTTAGTAGAACCTCCTCTTAGCCAAGGGGAGATTTTTGAGAAAAATCCCAGTCTTCATGAAATGTTTTCTTTTGTCAATCCAACTATCACTGGGGACATTGGGCATAAACATAACCGTTTCCTCTGCGGTGGCTCCATCACCACGAGGTTCACTGTCCTGCACTATATACTCGCATAGGCCTCTTCCGTGGACCAGCTTTGTAGGCTTGATATCGACAACATATTCTAGAATCTTAGTGATCCAATTTGCTCTTTTTTCAGTGATGTCACCCTCCATGATGTAATTCCTTATTGCGGGATGAGCTACATACACTATGATCTTATTACAAGCAATGAAATCCCTGAATTTCTTTAGTCCTTTTACGACTACTAAGGCTTGTTTCTCCACAAAGTTGTAGTGGAGCTCATAATCTTTAAGATTTTTTGAATGGAAAGCTATGGGGTTCTCTCCTCCCTTTTGTGTGTCCTTTTGAGTTAATACCATAGCAATACTATGCTGACCGGAATAGACATACATTATGAAATCCTTGGACATGTCTAGATTAGATAATACTAGGGCTGAACATATGGCATATTTTATTTGGTCAAAAGCCTTTTTAGCTTCAACAGTCCATTTGAAATGCATATCTTTTTAAAGCATGAGAGTGATGGGTCTTATTATTCCAATAAAGTCAGAGATGAAGTGACTAACAAAATTGACCTTTCCTAGAAAGGATTGGACTCTTTTTTTGTTAACTGAAAGGGGGAGATCCTTAATAGCCTTGATCCAGTCTGGATCAATAGAGACACCTTCCTTTGAAACAATATGCCCAAGCAGTTTCCCCTGAGGTACCCCAAAGATACATTTTTTGGGGTTCAAGGAGGTCCCGAATTCAAGATATTTTTATACGACTAACTTGAGATGATCAAAATGATCCTCTCAATGTTTATAAAACACAGTCAGGTCATCTAAATATATTAGGATAATATTGTTAATTATCTCTTTGAAAGCCAAATCCATGGCCCTTCGGAAAGTGGCCCTGGCATTTGACAAGCGGAAAGGCATCTTCTGGTATGCAAATGTTCCCCACTTGGTAGTGAAAGTCATCTTGTGTTGGTCCTCCGCTTTCACACTGACTTGGTTATATCTTGAGAAACCATCAAGCATTGAGAACATTTCTAATCTAGCTATGGTGCTCAATAATTGTTCCATCGATGACAAGGGATAATGATCCTTGAGCGATGCTCGATTTAGGTCTCAAAAATCCACACAGAGTCGGATATCTCCATTTTTGTTCCTAACAGGGACCAAATTGGACACCCATGTACTATTCTTTATGGGGTAAATAATCCTTGATTCGATTAGCTTCTTCAACTCCTGAGCCATGAGGGATTCGTTCTTGGGGTTGACTGATCTTTGCTTTTGTCAGACCGGTGGCTTAGCTCCATTTGCAAGTTCAATGGTGTGCTAGATGATGTTAGGATCATAACCCTTTAAATTATCATAAGACCAATCCATGACACCTTCATATTCATCACAATATCAAGCCAACTTCCTTCTGTCCTCAGAGGAAACACCTTTTCCCACCTTGAGGATTCTTTTGCTTTTGACTGACATCTCAGCATAATCTCCTTTATTTGTTGTGAGCTTCCACTTATCCTTTTTAGTATCCTCATGGTCAAACAAGTTCTCTAAGGTGATCAAACCATTAGGGAGCTTGTTGGATTTTAACTGAATAACCTGGTTCCCGTAAGCTTCTTTGATCTTAGGTTGCAGCTGGTCAACAAACTCTCCTGAGCTTTGGATAAACAAAGCGATTTGCTTATCACTTTCAAACACCTGCCAATATGTATCATTATCAAGGATAGTTGGGTGAACAACTACACTGACTGCTGGGGAGCCGGTTAGGAAGTCTACAACAGGATGAAAATGAGCTCCTATGGTAGCCATGTGATCCACTAAGGTATTTAGTTTCCGAGGAATGCTAATGATATTGAAAGCATCGAAACTTTCTATTATATCCTAGACTCTGAAATGGTAAGACCTCATGCGAACATGCTTGGCACTGGATATTCCTCAAACTTGGTGCACTACTAGCTTGGAATCACCAAGGACCTTCAATTTTTTAACGCCCATCTTTTCTGCCATGTTCAAGCCTTGAATTAGCCCTTCATACTCTGCTTTATTATTCGAACGTGCAAACTGCAACCCAAAAGACTTTTGGATATGATCGCCCGCAGGGGAGGTGAGACAAATTCTGGCTTCAGAGCCCATTTTGCATTTGGCATCGTCAAAGTGTATGGTCCATAGAGCTGAAGACAACTAATCTTCAGAGAACGGATCCTTGGTGATTTTTGGGATCTTCTGATCTTCTTCAAAAATGCAATAGGTACCTAGGCTAGTGGCATGGTAATTAGAGAAGGGGTCCAAATCTATGAACTCATTTAGGAAAGCTTCTTGTTCAGGCAGGATTTCCCTTGTGAATCTATGAACTTATTTAGGAAAGCTTCTTGTTTGGGCGGGATTTCCCCTGTTACTTCTTCATCTTCTAAAAGCTCTACCACCTTTCGTTCATCATTGGATATAGAGGTGTGGGTAGGCTCGAAATTAATCAAAGCTTGGTGAGCTATGTGTTCAGTGTGAAGGGGTTCTGAAAGGATCTTCATCTTAGCACCATGCCATGTATGGAGGATAAGGTGGGACCAATCTAGGGACATATAGTCTCCTATTTTAGTAGTAAAGTATCGAGATAGACAAAGCCCAAAGATGGGAGGAATATCAATGACCACTACTTCCTAAGATACTATTACACTTGGACATGCAAATAACATCAAGGGAAGGCTTTTGATGAGACCTACTATATGAACCCTATTACCATTGAGCTGCATTAATTCTTTACTTAAAGGGTCATACTTAATATTTAATACTTCAATAATTTGCTTAGGCATGACTATGGTACTAGCCCCGAAATCTATCATGGAGTTATGCAAAAGTTAATCTCCAACTATAAGGGTAAGGTAAAAAGGATTCGGCTTAGGCTTACCTTCTCCTTGGGCAGAGGAGGGTGAGCTCTCATTTGTCAATATGACAGGGGAGCACGTTTTACTAACTACTAGGTGGTGACCCACTCCATCAGTTTGAAAAGGCAGCAGAGCTACCACACCTGCATCCTTTTGATCATGAGACAATGCCTCTCTTAGTCTATTCTTCTTCTCTGGGATACCAAGGAGGTCCCATAGAGAGACATGAGCTAGAGCTTTCTTTAACTGTTCCACTACATCTAGTGCTCTTTCAGTTTATAAGGGATGAACTCTTTCCTAGGATAGGCTGAACTAATGACTGGTGGCTCCGCGGCCTTGTTTAATGGAACTGATCTCATATTGTTGGCATCCTCCCTGGTCAAGCGCCTTATAGAGAGAAGATTGTAATTCGAATGCACAATAGGGGTTCCATCTTTTGGAGTGCCTACATCATTGGTCAGTACTATGTCCTCATCCTCCATCCATGAAAAAAGCGCATGATCAGGGGCAATCTCCACTTCTTGTTGTAATGACATTCCTTGCATCTGAGCAACAAAAGCCGCATTGTCCATACCCGGAGATGTGTATGTGGATTCATTCGGCATCATGCTTGAGTTCCTTTGTTCTGTGACCTTCTATTGCAAATTTCCCCTTGGGAAATTCCTCAGAGTATGAGCATTGTTGCATGGGAGACACCAAGAGTTGGTGTCGTCTGCCAAATTATTTTGAAAAAGAGGCTTGGTGGGTGAGACCTGGTCCCTTTTTCATTGGAGAAGGATCTGAAGAGATTTTTCATATCATTGAATTTGGCAGCCAGAGAAGCGGTTTGGGGAGTAGGGAATGAATACATAGACTATGGAGCAGAGGTGCTCAGAGCGGTTTCCTCCATGACTTTGGTAGATATTTCAGGGAATATTGGCATTGTAGGGCGAGGGGCCAGCTTTCCAACGTCGATAAGGTTATTTTCAGCTTGAACCACTATATCAAATGCCTGCGGAAGAGTGTTACCTCCTAAGGATTGAATCATCACTGATATGTTGGAACTGAAAGCTTTTAGATAGAATACGAAAGCCATATCTGCCCGAGGGCGGGCAGACAACGGTATCCTTTGCCAGGTTCATTGAAATCTCAGATGAAAATCAGTTAATGCCTCTATAGGAGACCTCTTGATGGTAATGAGTTGGTGCATTAGGGATGATCTGTCAGCGTTGTGTGAGAATCTTTGAAAGAAATGATCCCCCAACTAATCCCAATCCCCTATAGTACTGGGGCCTAAAGATCTAAACCAGTCTCAATCTTTTCCTTTGAAAGATGCTACGAGCAACCTCAAAGCTACATTCTACTTGGTGATGCCATGGACAGTGCAGATAGTAGCCACATCTTGCAGATGCTCCCTAGGGATTTTATGACATTCTCCTATGAACTTAGGAACGACCTTAAGTGCGGCTGTCAGAATGGCTCCCCAGACTATGGGTGGAACTGGGGGAATGAGGGGGCTACCATTATCCCAAATCACAAAGTTTCAGGGAGGAACATGTGCCATCACAATGTGTATGATTGTGGGGAGGCCCTGAGAAGGCAAAATTGTGGCTGAATGGACGATCACTAATGGAGGAAAAAGAAGGTGAGGGTGTAGGGTCGTTTGACTCCCGGTGACAGGCCTATGACTCATAAACTGGCTGAGATGTATTTAAAATAATTTGGTCCCACTGGGGGTGCCAGAAAAAGAACTATTGACTCCAAACGTTGCTTTGGAAACAAACAACCTTATGGGAAATTCAGTGCTGGGGGACCGATTTGCGCAGGTTACACTAAATGACCTTCGAGATTGAGAAGCCGACTCTTCCTTGGGTTTTGAGAAAAGGGAAAGAAAACAAACACCCTTAAATTAGTAACACTAAAATTCTGAGGCAATACACTAGATCATTAAGAGACAATGAACATACAGAAATCAAGAAACATATGACTTCTATAAGCCCATTCAACAATCTACAAGTTCAGATCAAGAACATAATCAAAAGTTACAATCAAATTTATTTGCAACATAAGGAAATATTCATCATGCATTTACCAGATAACAAGTGCGAGACATAGTTCAATCAGCAAAATCTTAGATGGATATATTCCCAAAGTTATTGGAACTTTAACGCAACAACACAGAAAATACAATCAAAAGCATACTGAAAGAGGCATCATAAAGGCCGTAGGAACAATTTGAATAACCTTCCTCAAGTAGAACCACAATAGTTTTTAAAGGATAGAAATAAAAACTTCTACTTAGCAAACTTAATTGTCTTTCTTTTCAAAGTTCTAACCCCCACTAGCAGAAGGACAAAAAAAATAGCATTTAAAGAGCCCTTAGCTCTTGAAAATAGCTCCCCAAAATGCCAAAATGGCATAAACCCCTTGAACAAAAAAATATGTCGTGTTGCTACGGAGATCACACCTAGAAAAATTACCCCTGAAATTCTATTTTTTGCCCGCAATGGTCCGCATACTACCACGAACTGAAAAGATTCTGCTAACCACGGACGAGCTGCTGAAAAAGACACAAATGCGAGAAACTGCTTGCATACTGCACTAAAGGGTGGGCCCATCGAAAATAGTCAACATGCATTGCCATTTATCACCATTGTGCTGCTGTAAAAACTGGATGCCAAAAATGAGCCGAGGGAGCAACGCCATGCTGCCAAGTGTCCTACGCGCCTTGCGTTGCTGGATAAAAGGCGAAAACAAACAGGCCCGCCGAAAACTTAGACTGTAAAAAATATAGTGGATCATCAATCTGTCTTTGTCTTTTCAATAAGTCATCGAACTGTGCAACACTGATCCTAAAATTTTCTTTATATTCACTTGCAGTAGTTAGATCATCTCTCAGAGTAGTTATTTGTCTTTCAAGTTCTTGTTCATTGTTCCAGGAGTGTGCCAAATACGTTCTCAATAGATTATTCTCATGAGTCAATCTGCAACATTCATCAAATTTGTTCTTTAGAGATATAACAAGATTATCTTCCTTCTTCTTTTTGTCCTCAATATCTTTTGATAACCTCATAGTCAAATCTTGCATTTCATTCTTCATGAGCATGTTTGCTTGACCTAGTTTCTGACATTGTTCCTTAAGTGCATTCTTCTCCTCATCATCCGGTTTTTGCAAAATTTCTTTTCTCTTGGCTCAAGCAGGTGATAACCTTTCTTGCACGATAAGAATGATTTCAAATCTTCTTACAATTTCAAGTTCTTCATCCTTTCAACATCATAATCCTCAAGAGCCATCTCAAGTTATTCTCCATAGCCATGTTCAAAGATTCTGGTTTCAGGATCTTCCCCAAGATGTTAAACTTCTTCTAAGGTATTAGGCTCTAATGCCAATTGTTGGGATCCAAGAACACTGAGAGGGGGGGTGAATCAGTGTTCTACTAGTATGAATAGATTTTATCCTTTTATACCATACACATATAAACCGGTAAACAAATAAACATATAACAAGAAGAAAATAAACCATCCACATAAATGAACACAATAACACACAAAATTTATACGTGGAAAACATCAAAAAGGAAAAACTTTAGTGGGATTTGTGACCCACAATATCAGTTCACTTGACATACGAAAAGATATTACATATAATAGGGGTTTGCACATGCAGGAAGGCACACTGCCTAGAGCATACTGCTCATCACTAAAGAGCCTCACTGCATATATCTTTTAATATTTTAGTTAGTTTTTGTATTTTATATTTAATTTTTATTGAAAGTAGGTCATCAGCACTAAAATACAAGGTTGATTAACTTGTCAAGGAAAAATACTTAAATTTTTGAAAAAAATATGATGCAGTTGAGAAAAAAATCTATGTCAATATGATATAATTCTTTTATAATTTACATAAATAAATAAGAAAAAAGATGGTGGGAATTGGAAAGAGTTATATTTCAGCACACACAATTTTTCAAATTTATTGAAAAATATATATTTATAAAAAATAGTAAAAAATATATCCATGCACTAGAGTTTCAAGTTATAAATATAAAAAGAAAAAATCAAGAAAAAAATGTAAAATTTACTAAATAAAGTGTGGTGGCTTGTGTAACTTGAATTTTAGCATTTTTTAAGCAACTAAATTATAGTGTTTACTTTATAAAAAATTATATTCAAATAATTTTTTTATTTTTTATTAAAATTACAAACATAAAATAGACATAAGAATATAAATTTTATTAGTTTACATCATTTCAAAATTCAGAACATATCACTTTTTATTGATTTAATTTAAAAATTTGAATCAACATTGACCATTTCCTTTATAAAAGTGTGACACAACTTTGTACTTTTACCTCTTAGATCCTATTCCAGTATTAACTTGGTTAAGGAGAATATAAAAGGATTTAGTAAATTTTGACACTTACACCCTCCCTTGGCTTTAGATTGGAATATCATTAAGAACAATGAGTTGACTGATGTTTTTTTGAACTTCATCTTCCCACCTATTAGGTTTAAAAACAATATTAAATGGTCTTCCCCAAACACTTATTGGTTGAAATTTAATTTTTATTGGTCTTCTAAAGGTAGCATGGTTCGGGTAAGTGTGGGTGGGGTCATCAGAGATTTCAAAGGTAAAGTCATGGTGGTTGGCCTACATGACAAATTTGGGCTCTCAAACATTGAACATGGAAAAAGTAATGGCGGATTTCTTTGGCATCACTATTGCAAAAGACAAAGATTACCAATAAATCATCATTGAAGGTGATTCAAAAAATATAATAATGATGTGGGAAGGGAAAGTGAAGCTAGGATAGTGGGTGAAGGATATAATCACAAAGTGCCAAGATATGATTGCTATGCTTGGCCACGCCAGATACCAACAAAGAAGGAAATAAAATTGTGGATAGGTTTGCTAACTTAAGCCCTTTTATTTAGGGCCTTAAAACATGGATAACATTACATGAATTATGTGATGTTTTCTGATCCATGGTCATTGAGGAAAATCATCCTAATGAGAATTAAATATTTTATTATTGCCTTTTCAATTTTTTTCTTGGACATGTTCTATTGTAATTGTTGGCATTGCACACTCCAATGAGAAATTGTAGGTGATTGAAGGTATTGTCATTGATGGAAACCTTTCAATCTTATGGCACTGGCAGG
Organism: Cryptomeria japonica; assembly: GCF_030272615.1. Lineage (NCBI taxonomy): Eukaryota > Viridiplantae > Streptophyta > Pinopsida > Cupressales > Cupressaceae > Cryptomeria > Cryptomeria japonica. The sequence continues at coordinate 610,372,938 of NC_081407.1, forward strand.
CATCAACAACGACAGACTCTACACTGACAGATAGTTTACCGGCAGTGACAAAGATGATTACTGACACCCTAGCCGACAAGATTTTGTTTATTGTATATTGTATTTAATTGTAAGATCTTTTTGTAAGCCGACATGACATATTGTAATAAGACTCATATATAAGTATGAGATCTTGTAGATCATTTTGTAAGAAGACATACATGATAGATGGATATAATGAGCGAATATTAAGGCAGATTTTCGAGTAAGGTTTATGGTTGTTGCATGAACTTGAACCAATACTGAACCTGGAATAGCAGATGCTTTTTGTAGCAGTACATCACATTGGATTTCCAAAATCCTTTTTTGTAAGTCAGTGAGACTTCCTTTTGTAATTGAGTGATGAGCTCTAGGCAGTTGGCCTTCCTGCATGTGAAGGTACCACCTTTTGTAAGTAATATCCATTCATTGGCCAATGAGTGAATATTGTGGGTCACAAATCCCACTGAGGTTTTTCCCACATTAGGTTTCCTCGCCAAAAATATAGTGTTATGATGTGCTTTCTATGTTGTGTTTATTGTTCATATTTACTCCATTAATTCTTGTTTACCGGTACACTGTTTTGGAATGCAATTTATTTAATAAGGTCAGAAAATATGTTAACCAACTTTGTTAAATTTTCTGATAGCTACACTTTTAGCAATACCACCTTTTGTTGCCTCTTTCCTAAATATGGTTCTAGTTATCTCTCTTTGAGTCCTATACTTGGTTTTACTATGCATACCATGGGTGGGGACCTCATCCAGATAGAACTAGATAGTTGTGACAAGTTTAAAGAGAATGAAAATTCTTTGGAATAAGGTGGTGGAAGAAAATTTGGTGATGTACATGGAAGGTATGAAGGGGAACAACTCTACTCTGTTAAAATGATTTACCAAATCTTGGGATGATGGTGATGTTTAGGTGGGTGGGGTGAAATTCACTATTTCTATGCAGACTATTGTGACTATTATGGGTGTAGTGGTTAAAGGCACGACCTTTCCTAAGAAGCCAAAGGGTAATTATAAAGAAGATTTTAAAAGGTTCCTAAAGCTAGGAGAAAAAGTGACACATTATCATAGTGCTTTCAATAGAAATGACTTGTTATTTGGAAAGAAACAACATTGCTCCTTATGAAATTCATCACCTTGGATGGGTGGTTCAAGTGCTTGAACTCACAACATTTACCCATGAATAATTTTAAGTATATGTTGAAAATAAATTTCTCGTAGTGGTTTTTTTGTCTGTTTTTGTGGCCAAAACCAAAGATGTCCTACCCGTGTACACCAAGGGCTTCTCCTTCAGCTTTACAGTTTTCATCTAGACTTTACCCCTATGAGCGACCTAACATTTAATCCTTCTAGCCCTTCTTTGTGCACTAACCTTTGAGAATTATTAGATTGAAAACATCCTTGCCCCACTCCTCAACCTAAGGTGACCCCTACCCTGGTCAACCCTAGTAGATTGGCTAAATCTAAAATACCCTTGGCCCCTACTACTATAGTTAGTATTGATGAATAGTCAAATGATGATGAGAATGCCTCTCAGGATTCTACGTCCTCTTGGTGTGCTAGGTCGAAATGCACCCCAGATAATCCTATTAACAAAGAGTGTACTCCATAAACCCCTTCCTTTAGATTTCCCCCCAATCCTCTCCAACAAATTTATGAATTAAATGGGACTTCCTTGTCTATGCAGATAAAGTTAATGAAATTTGTGATGGCTATAATAAGTAGTAGGCTATCATCCATTTTCTTTTGGGTTAGCTTAATGTGGCAAGGAAGAAAATTAATAGATTGGAAGCCCTTGCTAAAGATGATTCGAGAGCTTCTTGCTACTCGCTACAGAGGACAAATACTATATATTCTAGGAAGTGGCTAATTATTTGGCCAAGAAGTTAGACAAATGGGAAGGTATAGAGGAAGAATTGAAGGGCCTATATGAGAAGATTGACTAGAAAGACGACAAGAAGGGAAAAAATGAAGGCTATGGAGGTGACTCACAGCAACGAGGTGTCCCTCAAAAAAAATGGAGGATGTGATTGTGCAGAGTAATGAAATTTTTGAAATGAATCTGGTAACCCTATAAGATATCGAAGAGGAGATCAAGAAGAAGCGGGCTTGGAAGAAGAGGCATTTGGACTCTATGCCTACTATAGGGTCGAAGGCATCGATGTCCACGGTGAAAGTGACACTAGAGTAACTTGCTATTTCATCTAGAAAGCAATCCAATAAATGACTCTCCTTCTCCAATAAGGTGAGTTCTATGAGTTGGGATTGAAAAATTGAGAAGCCTTGCACCAAGTAGGCCATTAGTTCATGCCTTCGGTGGTGGTGGGTCTATATATTTTGTTGTAATTGTTTTTAGTTGCATGTATCCCTTATTTTTTCATTGTGTCTAGTTAGGTGCTCACTAGTTTTTGTTCTATTCTAGAAGCTCACATTTGGGTGTAGGGTTCTCACTCATGTTTCCCATGACTTTCCTCAATTTTTCATTTGTGTAGTGGTTATGTAATGATTTGGGCCTCTCCCGATTTTAACTAATCAAAACCCTCCTCCTTACCCTAATATTTGTAAATAATATAATTATATTAATGTCTTGCATGTTGCGACGCAACAATTACTAACAAATATATCTTAAATTTAATCTATATAAAATATGTTGACATATATTGAAACATTTAATTTTTTCAATTTAATAATTTATATATTGAAATTGAATAATATAAAATTAAATGTCTTAATATATCTCCACATATTTCATATAGATTAAATTTATAATATATGTGCTAGTATCCATAGCTATGAAATAGCCTTTTGCACCATATAAGGTTTCTTGAAAAAGTTGAGAATACAAAATAACTACAAATTAGATTTCACTCTAGAATATACACATTTTTCTTTAATAACTGAGGATACCTGAACTGGTGGCATATCTGCACCGGATATTTTACTGATGGCATCATTTTTCTCCTTGCCAAACTTCACTATTACCATCGTTTTCTTTTCACAGACAGAAGATCCAGATCCTTATCTAGAGCTAAAGTCGACTTATGGCCCACGACACCGGATATAGACTTGAAATTTTTTGTGGCCTCATATGACTAAGTCGTTCAAATGTCAGTTCAAATATGCGAGATATTCGTGGTGGTCTTAACTACTATGCGATTTTATAGTGTTCTTACTGTTAAACACAGCAGATTACAAACGCAAGTGATGTTTAAGTTGAACAATGTCAAACTTTCCACTTTGTCGACTTCTTCATTGTTAAAAACACATGCAACAGCTTATATCAACTCACTTTGCTCTTTCTCTCGGAGACGCAGCATTAGTGAAAGATAAAAATGGACTTCTCCAAACTGTTGGGTTTCGTGGCTTTCATATGTTTTAGTATTTCCATGACAGCATCTTCTTCGATCGGACAGTTCAATTTGAGGGCGAATTTGACGCGCAGATCAGAGGAAGGGATCGATTCTACCCAGCGATTGCGTGGGGCGGTGGATCGAAGTAAGAGACGAATGAAAACGATAGAGGCGTTTGTAGAGCAGCAGATAGCTGGCCAGTTTGACGCTGAAACGCCCATTCGCGTGGGAGGCGGAGAATTTCTGATGGACGTTGCAGTGGGAACACCCTCGGTGAGTTTTCAAGCGATTGTTGACACGGGGAGTGATCTGATTTGGACTCAGTGCATGCCTTGCCAGAAGTGCGATCAGGCTACTCCAATCTTCGACCCCTCCAAATCGTCCACGTATTCCAGAGTTCCCTGCACTAACTCTCTTTGCTCTGCTTTGGGGGGTTTTAAAACTGGATGCAATCCAGATTGTACCTACGATTATACATATGGCAGCGGTGAGACTAGTGGTGATCTGGCTTACGAATCACTCTCCATTGGGAGCGGCAGCGGCAGCATGGTTCCAGGCATTGCTTTTGGATGCAGCCATAACAGCCAAGGATTCTCTCAGTAAGCCGGTCTTGTGGGCCTGGGAAGAGGTCTTCTCTCACTCATCTCACAATTAGGTTCCATGGTAGATAACAAATTCTCTTACTGTCTTTTGCCCATCACCGATTCCTCTTCACAAACAAGCCCTCTTATTTTTGGTGAGAGTGCTTCCTTGAGCGGAGCCAACACTTTCGCATTCATTAAGAACAGTGCGAATCCTTCTTTCTGGTATATTCCTCTTAAAGGAATCACCCTCAATGGTAAGCCCGTAAATATTCCTGCTGGAACTTTTGATCTGCAATCGAACGGTAGAGGAGGCATGATCATCGACTCGGGAACCACCCTTACCTATCTTGTGGAGGCTGCCTACACTCCTCTCAGGGAAGCAATTCAGTCCGCCATTGATCTTACTCCTACAGACGGCTCTTCTGTGGGTTTTGATCTGTGTTACCAGACATCAGGTAAGGTCGCCTTGCCTTCACTTACTTTCAACTTCGACGGCGGCGTGAATTACGAGCTTCCACCGGAGAACGTTTTTGTTCGTGCATCTGAAAATCTCTTGTGCCTCGCCATGGGTGCCATGAGGGGACTTTCCATCTTCGGAAACATACAACAGCAGAACTTCCAAATCCTTTACGACAATACTCAGAACACACTTTCCTTTAAGCCCGCTAAATGTGATTCTCTTTAAATACTTATCGCCCCCTTCAGTCTTGTCTTCTTCCTCTTCCTCTTCTTTTGTTTCTGTCATGGTCGTTTTCTTCCATGTTCCAATATAATATGTAATGTCTATCTCGTATGTATGTTTCCTGCGCTGCCTAATATACAAGAAAGCACAATAGTCCTCGTGCTTTTATAATTTCAATGGTCCCATATCGTTCATACCGTCCATTTTAAATGTAGTGAAATGCTTTTTTCCTTTCTTTCTTTCAAAAAAGCTATAGGTTCTACATCTAATGTAATACAAGTTCTATCGCTGTAGAATTCCAAGGTTGAGTAATTTAACAGTTTCAAGAAACAAGCTATAATTTGGATAGATCACTATAATTTGTCGCTTTGATAATATAATCGTTCCCTCATCTGTTCTTTGGATGTTCCTTCGACACGTATCATTTTATTTAAAAGCAGAGCAGATAAAAGCTGTACAAGTTCCCTTCTATAGCTTTGCAATTGATTTTTACCTGGTGGGAATGAAAGCAAAAGTGAGTATCTTGATGGTTTGTTCAAGTCTCTTTATGGTTTTTGTTTTTATCTGATAAAAGTGAATTATTCTATTAAATTTTTTTATTAATATTTTTTATTTTTTACTCAGGATTCAAAGAGCATGTGGGAGGAAAGAATCCTGGGAAAAAAACCTCCAGTATCTAACAGATAAGTTTATACATTCCGCTCAAAATCACATACAAAATGTGGTCACAACACATATAATATCAGTTTTACATAGAGGCCATATGACAATTTGTGAACCCCTCGGATAATTTTAACTGGGCTGTTTAGTGTTAGTTTTGGATTCGGTTATATTAAAAAAATTGATCAATATTTCTGATTTCTATTATTTTGATAATAAATCATGATACGATGATCTTTTTTCGCATTTTCATTTTGATTGTATTATATTTATCAATATTTTTTAATTCTATTGTTTTGATAATAGATCATGATAAGATCAGGTATTTTTAAATTTGTTTTGAAATGATGTCTAGACCTCAAAGGACAAAAGGACCAAGTGACAAAAGGACAAAATGACAATGTCTCCCCTATATGCTTGGATACTAAGCTAGGTTTGACCAAATGACATTGACGACATAAAGAGAAAAGGTTTGATAAGGTCTAGACTTCTTAACAATGACTTAGGGTTTATCAAAGATTTGGATTACTCAAGTATGACAAAACCTAGTTTTGACACTATATGCAAAAGGGACAATTAATATGCAAGTGACCCTAATATGATATGATAATGACCCAAGCTTAATGAAGAGACCTAGGGTTTGCAATGTATGACAAGGGTATGACTTTAATGCAAGAGGACATATGCAAAGGAATATGACCTAGGTGAAACCTAACCTTGGTACTTGAAAATGAACATTGCAAAATGCAACCTAGGATGAACCTAAATGTAAGTGACATGAATGTTGAGACAAGATTTTGAACAATGTTTGACCACCATGTTTGAAAGTGTTTTTGAATTTTTTTGAATAAAATGTTCTCTTGTGTTTAACCTTGTTTTAAATCAATTTTCTTTGCTTTTGAAATGAGATGCAATTCAACTTTTGACAATCAAAGAAGACAAGATATTTCCACTTAGACTCAAGACAATCATGCTCATTCACACATTTCTTAGGGTAGGCAAGGACATTAGGTACTTGAGAGGTAGACTCATTATGGGATTCAAGGAGAATACATAGATGCTTGATCCCACAGGCTCCCCTCCACGACACTCACTTCTCAGGGCAGCCAAGCATCAATCCCCATAGAAATATCCCCATGGCAAACTTAGTATCTCTTCCAAGTATTCAAACTTGTCCTTCTCAAGAAACTAGAAAGGTTTTTGGCCTCTAAAAATAGGGTGTTTAGTAAGGATTTCTATTAAGCGTTGCTCCTCGATGTCACGCAAGCGTGATTGAGACATTAAGCCCACCAAGATACCAAAAAAATGTAGTTGCACAAGCACGATTTAGACCTTGAGGCCCTACTTAGATGTTGATATGAGAAAGAGTCCAAGGGTCATCACTTCCCAAGTAACTACAATTCCCACGTAACGCTTCCTTCAAAGCTTTCGCCCATCAAGTATTTGTTTATAGTGAGTTAGAATGCCAAGGTGTTCTAGCTGTACTCACTTTGGGTCATTCCCTTCTCACGATTGTCACTTGCTTGCAAAAGTAAATGGTCGGGAAGGCAGACCCTCTAAAGGTGACACACAATCAAAACAATGAGCATGGTATTGAAGATCTGGATTTCTAATCACCCTAAGAAGGATGAGAGCATACTCTCCTACTCCAATGTCAAACTCAAAAATCAAATCAAACATAGATTCATTCCAACCTATTTAGAAATCACTAGGTGCCTAAAACATTAATGACAAACACCAAGTTTAGTTGTTTCTCCAAGGCAACTTGCAAAACCCAAGTTAGAAGTTTGAGGTGTTTATTCTTTGACTATCGAATCTGCATAAAACATGTTAGTAGTTTCATTTTTTGTCTTTGCCATGCGTATGCCAAGATGCTGCATAGATAATTAGTACCAAAAACCAAAAAAAACAAAAAACAGAATGCAAAAACAAACAATTTTCAAGTAAAACACTACATTTTTACCTCTGTTCTGGATTTTACACAGGCGCAGAACTCAGGACACAGGCACAAAATGCATGACATAGGCACAAAATGTCTTCAACACAGGCACAAGTTGCTTCACACAGGTGCAAGTTGCTTCACACAGGCGTAGAAGTCTCCAGAAAATCCTGCACGACCCTGTTTTTGGGTTTTTGGCTTGCAAATCAACTTGAAAGCACTCAAAAACATAGTTAAGGGGTTAGATGGTTAGTGTTCACGTCGGGTTCACCAATTAATGTAGGTTAGGAATTTAGGAATCATCACAAACAAATATTAAAACTAATCATTAGCTCAATCACAAAAGCTCATTGCAATGATCTATCCTAAACACACTATCAATAGAGACATGAAAACAAAGCATACAAAACTAGAAATTAAGCAAACCAAAGTTATGATTTGAATGCTCCTTCATGCGGCTCCATTGTCCTTCTTTCTTCTCCAAATAGCCTTTGTTGTGGATCTCACCTACTAGTGCATGATCATGATATGAAAGCAAGTAAACAAGATGATTGCTCAAGAGTACTCGAAGCGTGATTGATTAGAAATTCGATAATCTGATCAGGGGCCAGGAATTTTGATTGAAGAAAATCATCCAATTTATAGATAAATTGGAGAAAAGACAAGATTAGCATGACATTGATATTTTGGCAATTGATTTCGAAAATGGCACAATTGAGTGGAAAGAGGAAGGTTATGACACCTTCTATGTCATGAATTATGACATATTTCCAATACAATGGTTAGAGGACTAAAAGCTTATGACATCTTGCTATGCCAAGAGTATGACGCATGAGAAATTCATGCTTCCACCGAATCACAAAAATAGGGAGAACTATAGACAATTTAATTAGGTGGAAATTTGAATTAGGAAATTAGAAAAAAAGGTGGAAATTAGGAATTAGAAATGATGGAAAATTAGAAAATTAGGTAAATTAATTAATAATTTGTCATTTATTAATTAATTCACAAAAAGAGGAATAATTAGCCAATTAAATAAATATTTAATTGTAATGAGAAGACTTTAGGATAAATAAATAAGTAATTTATCCTAGAGGAAGAAATGACAAATTAGGTTAAATGAATAAATCATAAAACCTTAGAAGAAATGCAAGGACGACAATTAGGTCTTGACAAGAGGTAATTAATGTCGATTTGATTTGACTATGACTTTGAATTAATAAATGACCAATGTGATAAATGATTTGATTGCCAAATGTGCCAATTGACGAGGAACAATGACTAATTGATCCAAATTGACAAAGTTGACAAGAGGACAAGGATCGATGATGAAATTAAAAATGACCATGATTGATGACAAAATCGATCGCAAAACAACTAGATTGAAAATAGGACAAAACCCTAATTAGGATTGACGATGTCCAAAATGATGACAAAATAAGCACGCACATTGATACGATAGGATAATTTTGACCAAAATCGTGATTGAAAGTTGTTGTCGACAAGACCGAATTTGAGAACGAAATGATTGAAGAATGTAGAAGAATGACTCAATGCTCGCAAATAATAAAGATCAAGTGTGAATCATAGGAGAAATGTTAATGCGACGCAAAAACCTAAAATGAGGCAATGCGCAAATGTTAAAGTATGACTCTGCAAGCGTTGACCATTTTTAGGTGCCTACACTCTCCAACAAATTTACCAATTAAATGGGACTTCCTTGTCTATGTAGATAAAGTTAATGGAATTTGTGATGGCTACAATAAGTAGTAGGCTATCATCCATTTTCTTCTGGGTTAGCTTAATATGGCAAGGAAGAAAATTAATAGATTGGAAGCCCTTGCTAAAGATGATTTGAGAGCTTCTTGCTACTCGCTACGAAGGACAAATACTATATATTCTAGGAAGTGGCTAATGATTTGGCCAAGAAGTTAGACAAATGGGAAGGTATAGAGGAAGGATTGAAGGGCCTATATGAGAAGATTGACCAGAAAGATGACAAGAAGGGAAAAATTGAAGGCTACGGAGGTGACTCACAGCAATGAGGTGTCCCTCAAAAAAAATGGAGGATGTGATTGTGCAGAGTAATGAAATTTTTGAAATGAATCTAGTAACCCTATAAGATATCGAAGAGGAGATCAAGAAGAAGCAGGCTTGGAAGAAGAGGCATTTGGACTCTATGCCTACTATAGGGTCGAAGGCATCGATGTCCATGGTGAAAGTGACACTAGAGTAACTTGCTATTTCATCTAGAAAGCAATCCAATAAATGACTCTCCTTCTCCAATAAGGTGAGTTCAATGAGTTGGGACTGAAAAATTGAGAAGCCTTGCACCAGGTAGGCCATCAGTTCATGCCTTCGGTGGTGGTGGGTCTATATATTTTGTTGTAATTGTTTTTAGTTGCATGTATCCCTTATTTTTTCATTGTGTCTAGTTAGGTGCTCACTAGTTTTTGTTCTATTCTAGCAGCTCACATTTGGGTGTAGGGTTCTCACTCATGTTTCCCATGACTTTCCTCAATTTTTCATTTGTGTAGTGGTTATGTAATGATTTGGGCCTCTCCCGATTTTAACTAATCAAAACCCTCCTCCTCCTTACCCTAATATTTGTAAATAATATAATTATATTAATGTCTTGAATGTTGCGACGCAACAATTACTAGCACATATATCTTAAATTTAATCTATATAAAATATGTTGACATATATTGAAACATTTAATTTTTTCAATTTAATAATTTATATATTGAAATTGAATAATATAAAATTGAACGTCTTAATATATCTCCACATATTTCATATAGATTAAATTTATAATATATGTGCTAGTATCCATAACTATGAAATAGCCTTTTGCACCATATAAGGCTTCTTGAAAAAGTTGAGAATACAAAATAACTACAAATTAGATTTCACTCTAGAATATACACATTTTTCTTTAATAACTGAGGATCCCTGAACTGATGGCATATCTGCACCGGATATTTTACTGATGGCATCATTTTTCTCCTTGCCAAACGTCACTATTACCATCGTTTTCTTTTCACAGACAGAAGATCCAGATCCTTATCTAGAGCTAAAGTCGACTTATGGCCCACGACACCGGATATAGACTTGAAGTTTTTTGTGGCCTCATATGACTAAGTCGTTCAAATGTCAGTTCAAATATGCGAGATATTCGTGTTGGTCTTAACTAATATGCGATTTTATAGTGTTCTTACTGTTAAACACAGCAGATTACAAACGCAAGTGATGTTTAAGTTGAACAATGTCAAACTTTCCACTTTGTCGACTTCTTCATTGTTAAAAACACATGCAACAGCTTATCTCAACTCACTTTGCTCTTTCTCTCGGAGACGCAGCATTAGTGAAAGATAAAAATGGACTTCTCCAAACTGTTGGGCTTCGTGGCTTTCATATGTTTTAGTATTTCCATGACAGCATCTTCTTCGATCGGACAGTTCAATTTGAGGGCGAATTTGACGCGCAGATCAGAGGAAGGGATCGATTCTACCCAGCGATTGCGTCGGGCGGTGGATCGAAGTAAGAGACGAATGAATACGATAGAGGCGTTTGTAGAGCAGCAGATAGCTGGCCAGTTTGACGCTGAAACGCCCATTCGCGTGGCAGGCGGAGAATTTCTGATGGACGTTGCAGTAGGAACACCCTCGGTGAGTTTTGAAGCGATTGTTGACACGGGGAGTGATCTGATTTGGACTCAGTGCATGCCTTGCCAGAAGTGCGATCAGGCTACTCCAATCTTCGACCCCTCCAAATCGTCCACGTATTCCAGAGTTCCCTGCACTAACTCTCTTTGCTATGCTTTGGGGGTTTCTAAAACTGGATGCAATCCAGATTGTACCTACGATTATACATATGTCAGCGGTGAGACTAGTGGTGATCTGGCTTACGAGTCACTCTCCATTGGGAGCGGCAGCGGCAGCAATGTTCCACGCATTGCTTTTGGATGCAGCCATAACAGCCAAGGATTGTCTCCGTACGCCGGTCTTGTGGGCCTGGGAAGAGGTCTTCTCTCACTCATCTCACAATTAGGTCCCATGGTAGATAACAAATTCTCTTACTGTCTTTTGCCCAGGACCGATTCCTCTTCACAAACAAGCCTTCTTATTTTTGGTGAGAGTGCTTCCTTGAGCGGAGCCAACACTTTCGCATTCATTAAGAACAGTGCGTTTCCTTCTTTCTGGTATATTCCTCTTACAGGAATCACCCTCAATGGTAAGCCCGTAAATATTCCTGCTGGAACTTTTGATCTGCAATCGAACGGTAGA